>NW_027362594.1:0-18953 GCF_042186555.1 Aquarana catesbeiana
TCTTCCTTCCCCCCAGCTGAGGCTTCTGATGCCCAACCGGGGCCTTCCAGGCAGCAACATGTGGAGGAGCCCAGCTTGAGTCAGGTATAGCATTCTTCTAAATATTGCTGGTTGTCCAATCAATGATGTTAAATATATGTTAGTTTGGAGTACTAATTTATGATTGTGATTGATGAAGCAAAAACTAAAACGATGTCCCTTTTTCATACACAGGAAAGTCTCAGCCAGGAGGTGGCCAGGCCAAGCAGACTGCCTGATACCCAGGTCCCTCCCCTCCACCTTCAAAGAAAAAGTGGCAGGAAGAGGAGTAACCTGGAGGAGGCTGCCATAGGCCTATTTTGGAAGGCTACTGAGGCCCTCAGAACACCCCACAGTGTGGAGGAGGACTTTGCTGCCATAACTGCATGCAAAATGATGCAGATGGAGGAGGGCCAACGACTCTTATGTGAGTTTTTAATTTTGGAATCTCTAAATAAGGGGTTGAGGGGCCAAATCACATGTGCAACCCACATTTGTCAGCTCACCCATAGTCCTCCTCCTCCTCCTCCAGGTCCTCCTCCTCCTCCTCCAGGTCATACTCCTCCTCCTGCCACACCTCCAACACCAGAGCCACAGCCGGGAAGGAGGCATGGAAGGAAGACCAGAGAGTGATGACCTGGGTTCAGTCTGGTCTGGCAAAATATGCAGCCTCTTGTAGTACCACAGGTTGGGAACATACATGTCATCTGCTGCTTTCAAGATCTCTTGGACTTCTGGACCAGACTGCACTCCCTTACATATGGACTCTTCAGGCCACCAATTTTGTTGTAAAATAATTGATGTCTGCCCTGGGGGCCAAAGGCTTCGCCAATTTATGATGTTTATCCAGCGTTGCCTCCCTCTTTGTTTGGTTCTGAGCCCTTAATAAAGGAATTTTTGTTTCAATTATACTCGCCTATGTGTGTTTTCCTTCAAAAAGGACAGTTTGTTTGTGAGTAGGCAGGTACATTTCAAAAATACAATGTGAAATTAACAAGGGACACCAACACCAAGCAATCTCCTTGAGATTAAATAATATAAGATATCAATGGTGTTGTGGTAACTTGACACACAAAACACACACAAAAATATTCTGGAGTAAAAAAAAAAATTAAAAACAAAAAAAAAACAGCCTTGAAAAAAAGACAAACCAAAAAAATAATAATATATATATATTTTTTGTCAGATGTGACAAATCAAAATATATTGAGGGAATCACGATAAATAATAAAGAAAGAAGTTTGTGAGAAGTCTGTGTGAATATGAGCAGCAAAACTACTTCATTCTTCTAGCATTATAAAGAAGAAGAGAGTGCACTGTATTAAACTATTTTAAACATTGCAGCCTGACGAAAGTGCTGTATCCATTCTGAACGCTAATTTTACCAGACCGAGCTGTTCCGTCTCGGAATTTCTTCTGAGCATGCGTGGCACTTTGTGCGTCGGAATTGTCCACACAAAATTGACGCAATCAGAATTTGTTGTCAGAAAATTTTATAGCCTGCTCTCAAACTTTTAAACAAGTAAAAAAGGCGCAATACATAAGTACCTCAAACAACTGTTCCTCATAGTCCAAAGGCAAGATATATGTATATAGACAAATATATATACATATATGCAATGAGTCTATCAGGGCTGCCACCAGAAGGAACGGAAGCCAGGTCCAATGTGTTGAGAGAAAAAAACAAGGCGAAAGAGGCGCCACTGAGTATGTATCAATAACACTTTAATAATAACAAGCAATATGCACTCACATGTAGGACTGAAAAGTAGAGTTCAGGTACATCTCCGGGTGGAGGAGAGAGAGAAGGACTACAAGTAGCAGCAGGTCCATATGCTGACATCACATCATGTCCGTCAGGGATGAGTGGTAGCAGGCTCTCTATGTAGTCCAAATGACACACCAGCAGGAGATGGAATCACGCAGGAGGCCGTCAGAAGATGGTGTGGGTTCCAGGGATGGGGTGAGGGAGGACGCCAGGACCAGAGCCTGTCATCAGCTGTGCTGCAGGATCAACATAGCCTCGTACGGCATCCGTGATGGGAAGTAACACGGCCGTGCAGTCGGAACCAGAACGAGGCTTGGAGAGCAAGCACAGAGTGGGCGCTGGGCAGTGACGTCACTACTGTGCGACGTGTTTCCGAGTCGGCTCGCTATAGATAGAGGGAATAGCGGCACTCCTTTGTCAAGCATAGGGGATGGGTGCTGGGTGGTTTTGTATGCCTGAAATATATGTCCTACTCTGGCCACAAAACAAAGCATTACGTCCATGGCATGTTTATACCCCCAACCATTGTCCCTAAAACTTAAAGGGTTAGTTCGCCTTTCCAAAAAAAATTGATTTTGCAAGTAAGGGGTGTTTGTAGATAAAGATAACGGTGCAGCTTTGACTAAAGTTAAATAATGCCCTTGCTATAGGTGTAGGCCATTTATGTGTCTTCTGAAGCCTGACTGGAATACTCCTAGAACGTTGCTAGAATGTTGCTAAGTGAAGCCTAATCATTGCTGCTCACCTCCATCATCACAGGAGTGAGCTTTTTCTCTGATTCAAACCCCCTCACAAGCCTTTTCTCTCCCTTGATGCAGCAGCTCTGAGCTCAGCCTCACTTAGCAATGGGGAGCATTTGGGAGTTGGTAAAAATGTGTCTCAGCCATGTATTTTTATAGTCCCCCAGCCACATGTGTAAGTTGGAACGGCAACTTCCCACAGTGTGTCAGAGAACAACCACAGCTTCTAATAGATTTCATAACATCAAGCCTTTACTTAAGATCATATTAACCAAATAATGTGATCCTTTGAGTGACATATGATAATAGTTGGGTCATCTTTCTAGATGTGTTAAAATTAATTTTCTGTTATTGTCCCAATTTGTAAGGAAGTGTAACAGAGTTTTTAAGAGATTTGACCCAATGTTCCCACAGTAATATGGCAACAGAGGTTCTGTTCTCTGATTGGTGGAATGTTTTCCTAAATTGCAAGAAAGGATACTGGTTGCGGAAATATAAAGGATGTTCTGCAGTAACAGTGAAGGAAGCAACATGTTTTCATAGCTAGGAGGTCCTGGTCACTGGACAGAGTCCCTATCCTTGGGTCAAAGCCTAACTCCAGGCACAATAGTTTTACTAGACTTAGAGCCTTTATTAAGTGGTGAAAAAGAGAATGTTTAGTTGTCCCAGTACAGCTCCCCAGCTCCTATTGTCCCTCTGTACATAAGCACTGCAGGTTGTAAAGACACAAGTGCCTTTTGACAAGGGGTGAAAGCCAGTCTGTTTCTGCTGAGTGATATGGTTGAGGTTCAAATGCTTTACTAGCTTTAGAGCTGCTATTAGGAAAAAGAGATCTTATATATCTTGGACCTCTCCTTTTCTCAATCTATACCTCCTCCCTGGGTCAGTTGATTACCTCCCATGGCTTTCAATATCATCTCTACGCTGACGACACCCAAATCTCCCTCTCCACCCCTAGCTCACTCCATCTGTCTCCTCATGCATCACCAACTTACTAACAGACATATCAGCCTGAATGTCACATCACTTCCTCAAACTCAACCTATCCAAAAGCGAGCTCATGATATTTCCTCCCCCACGTGCCTCTTCCCCCGATTTCTCTGTCAAAATCAAGAAACTACTGAGTGCTGCAGAATGTAGTAGCCTGGGTGCACTGGCTGGGTGTGTGGTCCTGGAAGTTCCTGGCGATGAGAGTGGTCTAAGCTCTAAAGGTGATTAAAGCTTTCCTGTTATCAACATATCTTACAGACTTCATTCTACATGAATGTATTAATATTTTCGTAAAATATTGTTTTCCTAAAGAGTTTCCTAATTTATAGTTTTTTTTTCTCTTAATAATATGGCTAGATTTATCTATCTATCTATCTATCTATCTATCTATCTATCTATCTATCTATCTATCTATCTATCTATCTATCTATCTATCTATCTATCTATCTATCTATCTATCTAGCTAGCTAGCTACAGTATTTTTGTCTCTCTCATTATTTTTTTTTTTTAACAAAAAGTGACCGTGTTCGTGTAAAAGTTTCAAACCAAGTGAAAAAAGCTGCTAGCACTCTATGAGATATTTGTTATAGTGGGATAACATTAATATAAAAATGTACTGTGCTATACCAAAGAAAAACAAATTCATAAACATTTTATAGCATAAATAAATAAATAAAGAGTCCAATTAAGTCCCAAAATCATGACAATAGGTAATATTGAAGCTTCCAAACACCAAAAGAAGGGAAGGTGATGTGAATCCCCCGCCAGACTGGATCACTGCCACCAAAGAGACAAATCTGAAGGCTTATCAGAAACAGATGACTCTCTAACTAAAGAGAAGTCAAAAAATGTTTATATCCACTTCTTGTTAGATTGCACACTTTCATCCACCCAGTAGAATGTATTATGGGAGACATCCCTCTAAGCTTCCTTCTTCAATATTTTCTCACTTAAATCAACACATGTGGAAATACGTTGTATCTAAAGCTATGTGCTGTGATGTCATCATGCCCGTAAGTGTCCTTGTGAGTGGATTCCAATAGATCTGGAGTGAATTTCTATGTGCAGCCATATTCCCCTATTATGTGATAGTATTTTTAGTGGTTTTAATAAAGTGATGCTGTTTTACACTATGTGGAGCATATTGTCCACTTTTTATTACCACGTGTTAATTTATGTGAGGTAATACTGATGAAGCAGGGACAGAGGGGCGCCAGAATAAGTGCAGTATTAAAATCATTGATTTAATAAATTAAAGGCAAAATGGCAACTAACAAGATGGACGAATAATATGGGCATATAAAATGGAAATCGTCAGTCACAGAATCTCTCCAAGCCGTCCTCATGGCTGTCGCAGCCTTGGACAAAGACTGTGTCAGAATAGAACCAGGAAGCGACCGATCACCGCTGTAACCAGCTTGAACCACAAGATGGCGCCGGATCAGACATGATGTCACAGGAAGGAAGTTCTTGGTGTGCTGACGTGGAAAGAACGGTAATGCATTTCGAAGCAACTGCTTCTTCATCAGACCTAATTGGCTAAAATACCTATCAGTCTTATAAAGGTGAAGAAAACTAAAGAAGAGATGCGATAGGCTGACAGACCTATCAATAACATTACAAGGAGCAAGCTACAAGAATTGAGTGTAAAGATAGACATGAAACACGGCATAGACATGTATATTGGCTATTAATAGAGTGAAACAAACAGATGCGATCTAGCAATGAGAATATTATGTACAATTTTACTAATGGAATGAGAATGAAATCAGATGAAAAAATAAAAAATAAAAATAATTATAAAAATCATAAAGATAAAAATAAAAATCTATTATGTAACTAATAATTGGTGTGAAAAATCCAGCATTCTAAGATAGTGGGCATATGAGTGATTGTGGACAAAAATCCGTCTGAGGGAAGTTAATCGTTTATATATGGTAAAATTCTTACAATGTCTTGGTTTCCTAAAATAGTTTCTAGAAATAGAGGTGGTACTTTTATAACAAGATAATACTTATTAATTACGCAGATATTGATAGGGATTATTCAAAAAGAAAGGACATTTTTGTAGAATCACTGAGGACTTGAATTGATTTTGTAACATTACCCCAATAGAGTCTCAACGAAGTGATCTAATTGGAAAATTAGATAACAGTATTAACTTCGATTTCTTCGTTCATACACTTTGGTGTCAATGTATCAAGGGTAAAAATCCAGTATATTTCTTGACGGCACAACCACTGAAACTGTTCTGCTTGGGAATATGTATCTGGGATAGATTCAAAGACCCATACTTTTAATTCTTTGGAAGATTGTTTGTGATACTCCAAGAAGTGGCGTGGGATGCTATGTTTGGGTAGACCCATGTCTACAAATCTGTGGTGCTCCCCAAACCTAGCTCTGGACAGTGATCCATCCTCAATACCCAGTAACCCAGAGAATTTTCGGTGGGAAAGGTGTCCAAGTCTGATCTTGACCCATACAGCATACCGCAAGGGCATGACAGGCAATATACCACAAACATAGATAAACAATTGTGAAAGGTCAATAAGAGGGGGGGGAGTTTGGGACTTTAAATGAGGCACAAATAATGTACCTTCATCCCTGATTCAGGTAAATAAGAAAGGAGTGTGGGACTTTAAATGAGGCAATAGACTTGTGGAGGTAGAATGGTTGGTAAACATTGTTTATTTGTAGCAATAGTATGAAACAAGTAAACAAGTATTTTCATATATATACATACACATGCACACATGGCATGAACATGATGGATAAAGACCATGTATCCATCATGTTCATGCCATGTGTGCATGTGCATGTATATATATGAAAATACTTTTTTATTTGTTTCATACTATTGCTACAAATAAACAATGTTTTCCAACCATTCTACCTCCACAAGTCAATTGCCTCATTTAAAGTCCCACACTCATTTCTTATTTACCTGAATCAGGGATGGAGGTACATCCTTTCTTATTTACCTCAATTGTGAAAGGTGTTGAAATGGAAAGTTTTTCCTTTATGAATAAAGGATTTCTGACGATATTGAATGTAAGCACATGTCAAGCATAAAGATTTTTTACAATGAAACATACCTACTAAGGGAATTAGTGTCAATTGAATTTTATCTGTGGACGATTTAATGAATTTGATTTTACTGGTGGGCAACTTTCTCTTTAATGTTGGGTTCCTTCCTATAAGCAAATTGGGGAACTGTTGAAATGGTGGTTTTGAGATGGGGGTCCTGCTGTAACATGGACCAGTGTCTTTTAAACACACTCTCCATTCTCCAGTGTTTGGTATGATACTGTGTAATAAATTTAACACCTACATTATCTTTGATTCGTGATTTTGGTTCAGGAACATCCTCAGTATTGTAGCATAAATGGGCCTGGTCAATAAGGTCTGGAGGATAACCTTTGCCAACAAGTTCTTGTTTTAAGGAGACACTTTGTGTGTTATAGTCCTCTAACCTAGTGCAATTATGTCGTAGATGGCAAAATTTACTCTTCGGAACATTTTTTACCCATCTCAAGTGGTAGCAGCTAGAAAGATGCAAAAAAGAGTTCTCAGCTGTAGGTTTAGTGTAGTTTTGGGCTGTAATGGTGGACTCTAGATAGCTGAGTTCTAGAAACCAATACTGATGAAGGAGGCTTAAAGGGGTATCTCCCCTAAAAAATTCTACTGCATGGATAAAAGCATGGATTCTAACGAGAAGTGGATAACTTCATATAGAAGTAATTTTGGACTTCTCCTTAGTTGGAGCAGCCTTTAGCATCATTTTCAATACAGTGAAACCCTAGAAATAACTTTCTGGTCTCAGGAAACCCCTGTTAAAATTACTATATCTACAACTTGTGATACATTAGTGTGATGGTCAATGGAAAGAATGCTCCTTACACTTGTAGTCATTGGGAAGAATTACCCCCTTACAGATAGCTAAAATGATCAGTGGTGTCAATTGGAAAATACACTATATTACCGAAAGTATTGGGACACCTCCCTTTACATGCACATGAACGTTAATGGCATCCCAGTCTTAGTCCATAGGGTTCAATATTGAGTTGCCCCCCCCCCCCCCTTTGCAGTTATATCACGTTCAACTCTGCGGGGAAGGCTGTCCACAAGGTTTAGGAGTGTGTATATGGGAATGTTTGACCATTCTTCAGTCAGGCACTGATGTGGAGAAGAAGGCCTGGCTCGTAGTCTCTGCTCTAATTCATTACAAAGGTGTTCTATCTGGTTGAGGTCAGGACCATGTGCAGGCTAGTCAAGTTCCTCCCCCCTAAACTTGCTCATCCATGTCTGTATGGACCTTGCTTGTGCACTGGTGCACAGTCATGTTGGAACAGGAAGTGGCCATCCCCAAACAGTTCCCTCAATGTTAGGAGCATGAAATTGTCTAAAATGTCTTAGTATGCTGACACCTTAAGAGTTCCCTTCACTGGAACTAAGATGCCAAGCCCAACCCCTGAAAAACAACCCCACACCATATTCCCCTCCACACCCATCAAATTATTTGGACCAGTGCACAAAGAAAGGTCCATAAAAACATAGATGAGTGAATTTGGGGTGGAGGAACTTGACTGGCCTACACAGAGTCCTGACCTCAACCTGATAGAATACCTTTGAGATGAATTAGAGTGGAGGCTGCGAGCCAGGCCTTCTTGTCCACATCAGTGCCTGACCTCACAAATGCGCTTCTGGAAGAATGGTCAGACATTTCCAAAGACAACCTCCTAAACCTTGTGGACAGCCTTCTCAGAAGATTTGAAGCTGTTATGGGCCAACTCAATATTGAACCCTAAGGACTAAGACTGGGATGCCATTAAAGCTCATGTGCATGTAAAGGCAGGCATCCCAATACTTTCCGTAATATAAAGTATCTTAAAGGCAGAAATTGCTCATTGCTCAGAAACCCAGAGTTAGAGAATCAGCTGTTTCTGGTAAGACTTCAAGTGTGCATCTTTGGTGGTGGTAATCCAGTCTAGTGGGGATTCAAAACACATTCCCATCTCTTGGTGTTTGGAAGATTCAATATCACCTATTATCATGATTCTGGGATTTAATTGGCTCTTTATTTATTTATTTATGCTATATATTTTTATGATTGTTTTTCTTTGGTATAGCACAGCACATTTTTATATTAATGCTATCTCTCTATTTATGTTGGTTCCATGGAAAAATGTTTCGACGTAAACTTATACAGGTATCTCTACAACAGGATCTTGTAAGAGATCAGAGCTTCTACATGTGAGTCACTTGGCAGCCCTGTAGATTTATTCCTTGTGACCAAATACTGAACTTTAACTAAGCTTCAAAGTTGCCAAGCTTTTTAAACCTGAAATTAGATTTCATTTCCCTTTGATTATTTTCTTTCAGACTCACAGTTATATTTTAGTGTCCTTCACCTTCTCCTTCTTTATTATTTATAACCAACACACTTTGAGCAATGACCAGTATTAATTTGTGACCTTCTGTCCTTTTGCCTGATTCACTTCTTTTTCAAACCCAAGATTGAAGCAAATATTCTGTGACTTACTGAGTGAATAATGAAAATTACCTAACCACAGCTTTCTTGAGGAGAAAGGGATATTTTTCAATTGCAGTTATTGAGTAAAATAAAATAGATATGTGAGACTACGCTTTTAGAATACACTATGATTACTAGGGCTGTAACAGCTGCTCGAATGAAGTAATAAGAAAACATAATTAATGTATTAATTATGGGTTAACTTCACCCTAAGGACCAATTTGTTATTGCAAGGGAAAAAAAAATCATATTTCAGATTTTAATAGATGCTGGAAACTGCTTGACTATTCTTATATCTCTTGGAGACTCTATTGGTACAATCTCTGTGTTTGAACCCCTGGCTCTGTACACTTGATGCACCCAGTATGAGGCTGAAATTTGCAAACATATGCAATGTGCAATATAACAAGATTCCCAGGTAGACAGAAAGAAAGTCTGGAACTATGGCAGGGAGATCTCACTGTTTGTGTATCAAAAGCATAAAATAAATCAGGGGCTGGCTAAGCCCACCAGACTGCTCCCATAACTAAAATATAATTTTGAGGAGCTTGAGCTTTTAAAGTATTCATAATGTGTAATGATTAATGTTGCTATCAAATCTAGTTATTCATTGATCATATTCTCTGGAAAGTTTACAAAAAATTAGAAAAAAACATTAAATTGTATTGTCCCCTAGGATCCAGTAATCGCCTGGTGTAATACTAAGGATAATCATTTATTTGAGAAAGCATAAGAAACAACTGATCTGTTATATTATGCTGCTGAAGTAATTATTGCTAATAGATTGAATACACATTGTCTTATAAAAAAAACTAAAAACTTATTAAAGTTTTATTTAAACCTTCCCAAAATAAAATGTAAAATTATTACCGTATTTATCAGCGTATAACACGCGCCGGCGTATAACACGCACCCCAAGTTTAGGAGGGAATTTTAAGGAAAAAAACTTTTAGGAGGGAAGTTTAAGGAAAAAAAAACTTACATTTAAATGCCCATCAATGCAGCCTCATCAGTGTTCATCTGCAGCCTTTCCCCAGTGTCCAGTGCAGCCTTGTCAGTGCAGCTTTGCCCCAGTGCAGCCTTGTCCCCAGTGCAGCTTTGCCCCAGTGCAGCCTTGTCCCCAGTGCAGCTTTGCCCCAGTGCAGCCTTGTCCCCAGTGCAGCTTTGCCCCAGTGCAGCCTTGTCCCCAGTGCAGCCTTGTCCCCAGTGCAGCTTTGCCCCAGTTCAGCCTTGTCCCCAGTTCAGCCTTGTCCCCAGTTCAGCTTTGCCCCAGTTCAGCCTTGTCCCCAGTGGTCCGTGCAGCCTTGTCGCCGCCGACATACAAACATTTAGTTTGTATTTTTAAACATGGCGCCGTGGAGTTCGGAGGGACTCGGGGGCGCTCGTTCAGCTGAGGACACAGTGACTGGGCGGAGCCGAGATACACATATCCGAGGGTTCTCGGCTATTCTCGGCGCCGTTCACAGTCACGCCCAGTCCCTATGATGGACATAACAGAGGTCCAATGGCGGGACTGGGCGTGACTGTGAACGGCGCCGAGAAAAGCCGAGGACCCTCGGCTATGTGTATCTCGGCTCCGCCCAGTCACTGTGTCCTCAGCGGCGCTCGTTCAGCTGAACGAGCGCCCCCGAGGCCCCCCTGAACTCCGTGGCGCCATGTTTAAAAATACAAGCTATGTGAATGTCGGAGGCGATCGCGGCGATCGCTCCGACAGATCACAAAATAGCGGGGATCGGCGTATAACACGCACCCACGATTTTCCCCTTATTTTAAGGTGAAAAAAGTGCGTGTTATACGCCGATAAATACGGTATATAGCAAAAACATAAGCCTGCATTATTTTATTAAAATCAATACCCTGTTTATACACCTGCTGAAGAGATGCAGGGCTACATGTTCCATGCTCCCTTGAATTACCCCTTTCAAAGTTGGGAAGACAGTGTAGTTTCAAATGGGTTATTCTCCAGGTATTGGAACAATGAAAGATGGCAGAAAGGCAATACACACTGTGGAAGCCACTGTTTTTCACAAACAGTATGGATACAACAGGATCTAAGATTAGGTCTAAGGACTCTTAGACGCAACTACTGTACACTACCAAGCTGAACATGTTTACGTGCTGTGTGTTGCTGTGCAAAAAATATGCAAACTGTCTTAGCTGTCTAAAGATTTTTAATTATGTTCAGTCAGCCATGTCATTCAGGCACCCCAGCCAAAAACCTTAGCTAGGACCCTGACTCTTAGTGCAGATTTGCTAAATGTTTAGCACAAGCCTGCTGATTGGGAAATGAAGGAGTATCAGCAGCACACCGATGAGGTCAACTTTGTGCTTACCCCTCCTGTAAGCATATTGTATTTGTTAAGCCAGCCATACAAGAATCAAAATTTGTTCAGTTCAGCATGGACCAGCCGAATTTCGATCAATGTATGGGTAACCTGGTTGTACACAAGTCGATCTACCAATTCACTTGTGTACAACCAGCCTGTTGGGTTTTTCCTGAACAATTACTGCCGTCTGCTATGGCCGGCAGCACTAATCATTGTGTTTTGCCAGCAGGGAAGGCTCCTCATCAGTAGAATACATTAGTGCTGTGGGTGGGATTCCCCCATCAACACTGAACTGACTGTGTTGGTGGAGTAATAGAGGAACGTGCATAATCTATGGCTTTCCTTAGACAGCCAATTATGTGTAAAATACTTGCCCAGGTGCAGGAGTCTGCTGCTCAGTACATTACAGGAATTTAGAATAAATAGAGAATCCAGGTACCCACGTAAGGTGTATTATCATTATCATTTTATTAAGGGAAGAATTTAGGTGGCTACTGTAAGCAATGCAAGCAGGTATTCCTTTAGATGATTTAATTATAAGGTGTACTGCCAATTTCTATAAAATAGAAGACATAAATATGGTCTAGAAATATAGATTTAATCAATAATGAACTAAAAGCAACTTCAATGCTATATTACATACATATTTTTCTATTTAATAGATCACTTATTTATGTTTTTTTCAAGTGATCACTTGTAAAATGTGAGAAAAAAGGAGGAGGAATAATAAAAATGGAGAAAATAATTGCAGTTGAACCTTAAATGTTTTAGTATATCATTTAGTGTTCCTTCTAGTACAGTAATTTAATGTTTAATGATCAATAAGAGTTTTTTGTGTAATTGGTTACTGTGTTTTCAACATGCAGGATCTCTCAGTATATTATTTAAAATTTTTCTTTAAAATAAAAATCTTTTCACTTTAGAGAAAATTGTATAAATATACTGAAAGATGTAGAGGTTTTAGTAAGCATGAACTTTGTTCTGAACTATAAGGTGGATCTAAAGCTAATATACACAGTTAAAATACACACAGATTATGTGAAATATATTACTTGCAAAGAATTTGTATTTCTGTTGGGTCAGCCCTGTGATCCAGACACTTCTACCAGACCGCATAAGCAGCTCATGTACAGCTTGGTTCAGTACACAGCCCCAGTCTGCTATCTGAACATAAAGGTGGTGCAGAAGACTGAGGAGCTATCACTCTGCTTTCTCCTCCTATCAGTAATCCATGTGTGTAAAATGCCAATAATGGGCAGTGCAGTGATTTACTGGTTCTTAGTGACACCCATACCTCTCTCATCATTATGCAGAGAATTATGGGAGAGTGACATATTGGCAAATTCAGATACATCAATTAGCTGCATTGCAGTTTTCCAGTCATTAGATGTGTTGACTGTATTCATTTTCATTTTTAAAGTTAATCATATTTTTAGCTAGTCTGAAAACCATGTGAGTTAGAAAGAAACTACAAACATCCTTATCTTTTTGGTGTACAAGTGCCATCAATCCATCATGTTATGGAGCTGAACAAAGACAGATGTGTTTAAAGTACAGCCTGTGTGACAAACATGGCTGCTCCCATAAATACAATGGAAAAATTAATGTAGACACAAAAGGAACAGAATGTGTGTTATTTGCAGATTTATCAGGTAAAAATAATGGGGGAAAAAGCCTATAAAAATTAATCCATCATGACTAAAGCCTGATAGGTGATATGTATCCAATTTTTGTTTTTGGGTGTAGATATGATTTAATGAATACATAAATTTTTTGATTGGTGTTTTTCTTTGAACTGAGCTTTAGTTTTAAATTCTGATTTGGACAATATACAGAACCTACAATACTGATAAATGTAGGCAAACCTATTTATTCACTTTCAGTGATAAATGTATTATGTGAAGGTACTTTACTATAAAATAGAACTCGTGGTATAATAAAATGAATGGGTCTGTAGCTGAAGACCTGACTCCTTCTCTCTCACCACTACACACTTTACCTGCTTCTATCTGCAGTACAGCCCAACTTGAATTTAAATGGGCTATGCTATACTCAATCAGTGTTTCTCAACAAAGAAATCACAATAGTGTATCAAATATATGTATAATCCAAATCAACAGTGATAAGTAACATAAATGTCCACATGGGAATCCATGATTAAGCGTAGGTTCACGCTGACAGCGGGAATGAAATCGTGCAAGTTCAGCTGAACTTGCACAATTTCATTCCCGCATGTCAGTCCCGACTTTGGGGAGATTTCAGAGACATCTCTGAGGGTTTCTGCACAGATGTCTATTGAAATTGTACCCCGAAGTCGCCAAAAGTAGTACAGAAACTGCTTTTGGGAATCAGTGCGGTAGCGCAAATGCGGTGTCCCACCAATGCAGACAGTGCCATTGCCGGCAACAGCTGGCGTTTTGGCATGCAATTTGACATGTCAAATTGCATGCCAAATGGCTGCAATGTGAACCAGGGCTCAGTCCCTACACGTATTAAGTCTAGTGGAATGAAACTTCAAGCAAGTGAGAAAGATGTGTGAAAGCAGAAACATCCACCAGAATCCCCTATAGGCACACTCTCACCTCAACATATTGATTCTCATACTAAAAGTCAAAATTCACCTTTGTGTGATCAGTAAGATCTATATTTAACCAGCTGGATTCCCCCCAAAGATCCTAATGACCTCCTCAGGGCTCCAGATCCACAGCTCAGGTGGTGGAAGGCTTAGCAGTACAGATACAGTAAGTGCTCAAAAACATAAAAGACTGGCATAGTGCTCACTGAGATATTTTATTAAAAACCAAGATAAAATAACACTCACATGGTAAAGGTAATAAATCACATGTGCCACTAAATCCACCCGTGGTGCTGCTAGGGCGGAGGGTGGTAAATACTATGATACTGATCTTCCTCCAGCAGCTGTCACCAAGCTGTCACCAAGCTCCTTTTAGCCATGCCTATGCCACATCTTATGCATTTTATCATGCTGACATCATCAGGGGCTCTAGGCTGAGCTGTGCCAAGAGAGACATTTATGCAGATGTCCACCCACTGAAAAGGGAAACATTATGGATCTAAAAAAACAGCACATTGATCCACAATGGTCTTAATGTGGAGCTTGATCTTATTGTACATTCATTTTCTGTTACTGTTTATCTCTCTGATAATTTTTGATGACATACTGCATATGTGATTGATTTTAATTTCTATTAGTTAATTTTATTATATATTTGTCCATCCTATTAGCTACAATGTGTAGGTTCAGCTTTGTATCATATGTGATAGGAATAATGGATACATGCAACATGGCCTGGGTAGAGCTGGTCCAGCGAATAAGAGGAGTTCTGGTGCACCCTCTGCTAAACATAGGTCTGTGTATTCAGCTACAGCATTGTTTGATATCTGTGTCTTTGGTGAGTGCTTTTCTTTGAGGGAGGTGCTGGACCGGTGGCTGCATGAATGTCTATCTCTCATAACGAAATGCATAGGAGAGTCCTGGACATGGCTACATGCAACTTGGTGAGAAAGAGAGAGAGAGAGAGAGAGAGAGATCTGACAGCTCCTGGAGGGAGATTGATATCATAGTATTCACCAAAATCTGCCCTAGCAGCACCAGGAACAGATTTTTAAAGTGACACATGTGGTTTATTATCTTTTACCATGTGAATGTTATTTTCTCTTAATTTTGTAATAAAATATTAAAGTGAACACTATGCCAGTCTTTTATGTTTTTGGGCACTGGCCTGCACTGATCTGCCTTCCACCACTTGAGCTGTGAATGATTGCTAGAGCCCTGAGGAGGATATTAGGATCTTTCAGGAGAATTCAGCTTGTTAAATATCAACCTTAATGATCACAGAGAGGTGCAATTTGACATTTGTTATGAGGATTAGTATGTTGAGGTAAGAGCGTGCCCAAAGGGGACTCTGATGGAGGTTTCTACTTTACCACATTCACTAAACTTTGGGGTAAATTCACTTGAAAAGTGGTAGGGAGGGGAACTAATATTTTAGATATAGAGCAGAGTGGTAGCATTGCTGGACCCAGGTTTTAAAAAGGAGATTGGGGGTCAGGTAACTCTGTATCTGGGCTTACATTGCTCCTTAAAGCTATATTGATATTGGTCAAATGTGCTTGCATGATTTGACCCCACTCAAGCAACATTATCAGGCAGCAAGCAAACAAACATGACAATATGGCTCAGCTGAGCATTTATTTGTATATGTAGATGCACGGGTAGAGGAGTTGCGCTCCAGTGACTCCATTTTTAATTCAGTGATTTCATTTTCGATTCAGTAATTCCATTTGAAAATTCAGTGTAATAGTAACACTTGCATTAAAGAGATACACACTTAATGTAATAAAAGCTGGAATATTGGATTAAACTGGTTGTACTGTAGCTATTGATTCTGTTCCTGTTTTTGTGGACTAAAATTACTTTTTGTTTTTTAGAATTTAGGATTTAAGTGAGAGGTTAATCAAGAATATTTTGGAAATGTCTTCATTTTCCCTGATTGAAGTCAGTGTAATTTTAAATGCATGGATACAATCATTGTTTGGGGTGGACAGTTTGTTTTAAGTGAGGTAAAGTTTAGCCTTCTTTTAACAGATTGCTGTACAGTTAGCATGTGTGTTTTTGGTTAGAAATATTATTTAGTTAGTTTGAGCTTCAGTAAACACATAGTAAACTTTTTTTTTCTTTATGATATTCAATTACATATAGGTGTCCTTTTATGAAACTGAGATCAGCGGCGATCCCGAGTCTCACCGCTGATCTCAGCGCTTTACCAGTTTATGAAACTGAGATAATCAGCGGAGAACATGTTCTCCGCTGATTATCTCAGCACAGTGAGAATTCACAGAAACGGCCAGTTTATGAAGGTGCGATCTCCACACCTCACTGGCGATCTGTGACAGAATTCTCACTTTCTGATTCACCATTTCAGAAGTGGAGAATCAGAGTGAGAAGCCTGAAACTGGCTGATATTCTGGAGAAAGAAAGAAGTCTTTTGACTTCTTTCTTTCACCAAACAGTCAGAGCACACCTTCCCCACCATTACACACCCCAAAACCAGCAGGATAGGAATTTATAGTGTATATATATATATATATATATATATATATATATATATATACATATATATATATATATATATATATATATATATATATATATATATATATATATATATATATATATATATAAATATACATCTATATATATATATATATATATAGCTATATATAGATACATATATATATATATATATATATGTATCTATATATAGATATATATAGATATATTTTTTTTAGATGTTCACGTCTCTGGCTGGGTTCACACTTGTGCGATGCGTGAACCAGCGTGATTCCTGTGCGGGTTTTCACATCGCACCTACATTGACATCTGCGCACCACTGCGGGTGTCAATGTAAAGTTAATGACACCCCCAGATCATTTCACAGATCGCAGTGCGAACTATGTAATGGTGCAGGAATCGGATCGCATGGGTGTTCACACCCATGCGATCCAATTCCAGTGCGGACCAAATAAAGGGTCCTGTACCATTTTGGTGCAAATGCAATATGATTTAGGGCCAGTTCCCACTGCTGCGGTGTCCGAGATCGGATGTGATTCGCACCGCAGTGCAAAATCACATCCGATCTCTGTGCGATGCGATTTCAGCCATACAGATAGTATTGCTAAATTTGCATTGCCCTCGGACCAAACTCTTACAGGACCCTTTTATTGGTCCACAGCAGAATCGGATTGCATGGGTGTTCACACCCATGCGATTCGATTACTGTCCGAGTTTGCAGATCGCACTGCGATATGTGAACTGATTTGGGGGTGTTAACTTTTAGGCCCAGTTCACACTTGCGCGATGCCGGACATCGCACAGGCATCGCATGTTATTTGCAGCACACTGCCATTCACATTACATGCGATGTCTGTGCGGTGCGATATCAGCTGTACAGATAGTATGGCTGATATCGCACCGCATTCGGTGCAAACACGCACAGGACCCTTTTTTCTGTTCGGACCAGAATCGGATCGCATGTGTGTTCACACATATGCGATCCGATTCATGTCCGAACTGTCAGTTCGCAGTGCGATATGCAAGCTGATCTGGGGGTGTCCTTAACAATGTATTGACACTCCCCAGCGATTCGCATATGGCAGTGTGAACTGACATGCGAGTCGGTGCGATGCGGGAACCCGCAGTGGATTCGCAGTGTTCTCGCATCGCACCAGTTTATCAATTTTTATGTTTATCTATAATGAAATATATTTTATTTTAATTTATTAATAAATATTTATACTTGTATACTTTATTAAAATTATTTTTTTAATGATTATAAATGTATTTTGCATTTATATGAATGGTGTATAGCTGCATTACATATGTGCATTACATTCATTTACTATACACCATTCACATTTAAATAGGGACATGTATGATCTTTAAATATTGATAAAAACAATGTTTTTTTTTATAATTAGGTTAATGTATATTGTGTAGGGGGAATTTAACTTTATTATTTTATTAATATGTTGGGGAATAATGTGTGCTGATTTGTGTTAAACTTTTGTATTTTATGGTTCCTCATACTGTAATCCCGCTATATCACGTGAGATTATAGTGAGAGGAGCCGTTCTGAGGAGTTCCCGGCGTTTGTAGATCGCTCCTCAACTCAACATGAGAAGCGATCTACACACTTTCATAAACAGGCACTCAGAAGAGAGCGATCTCCTCTGAGAATGCCTGAGAACTGAAAAGCGGTATTTTACCGCACTTTCATAAAAGGACACCATAGTGACAAATGTACCTCACAATACAATATAATCCCTGTATCTGCCAATTACCAGTCACATTGCGTATCGACCTCTTGTTGGGGAAACTTTTTTTTAAAATAAAGTTTAGAAAATCCATTCAGGTTGCTACTGTTCCCCAGTACCAGATTGGTCTGATAAGTGTGTGATAGTACTGGAAAAATTTCAGTAGAGATTATTTAAAATGTATATTTTGTTTATGGTGAAGGTAATGACCTGATTCTGGGCCCAAGCTGCTGTCTGTCTAATCATAATAGACTATGTGGGTATGAATCACCTAGCCCAAACTTTCATCTCCCTTCAATTTTTTTTAAATTATGGTTCTAAAGTTTAAACATGTTTTACCTTATTTCATCCTTTGCAATGCATGCACTTGCTGTGCACCTCCACCTCCCTAAATACTTACCTGAGTCCTCTGTCGATCTAGCACTAAGCTTCTGCTCTCATAGGAGGCTCTGAGGGCAGTGGGAGCCATTGGCTCCTGCTGCTGACAATCAAATCCTATGAGTAGAAAGCAGGGGCGAGGCTGAGCCATGCTGTGTGTGTCTATGGACACACACAACCCAGCTCAGGAGTATGCCCACGCCTGTGCCCCTTAGCACGTAGATTGCTATGGGGGCATATACAGTAGAGGAGGAGTGTAAAGCACCAGCTGGAACTCCAGAAGAGGAAGTAAGGGACCACTCTGTGAAATATTATTGCATAGAGCAGGCACGTATAATGTGTTTTTTATTTTAACCATTTGC
>NW_027362595.1:0-25844 GCF_042186555.1 Aquarana catesbeiana
ACCCCCAGTCTCTCTGTCCTTCTTCTTCTTCTTTTTTTTTATTTTTTTTTTTTATAAACTTTTAGAAGAAAAAAGGGCAAAAACTAGCCCTTTTTCCATAACAACTAAAAATGGCCACCGGGGCGCCGAGAGACCGCGCATGCGCAGAAGAGCCGACGCTGAGAAGACAAGAAAACCCTGCTAACGACGGCTGCCTTCTCACTCCCCGGATCGCGCATGCGCAGTACAGAGGTGGGGACGCCGGACCACGCTGTCTCTACCTGCAGGGAAGGTAGACAGCGAAAAACAAGGCACCGCAGCAATAGGACGAAGGCTGCAACTTAAAGGGCAGCAGCATGGAAATATGACAGGTAACAAGAAAAGAACATATTTACTCCCTCCTATAACCTATACCTATATATATTCTTTCAAAAAGAATAAAGGGGAAGGAAACAGAAAGGGAAGAGGGGAAGGGAAAGACATATGCTTCTTTCTTTCTTTCTTTCTTTCTTTCTTTCTTTCTTTCTTTCTTTCTTTCTTTTTTTTTTAAAATGAAAAATGGAATAAACTGAAAAATCACAAGCCTGGAAGAATGAGATCTGATCCTTTTGCGACTCCTTTGCTGCCTTCATGGGATATGGTGGCAGACTGCGTTCCTGTGAGGAAACTCTGCAAGAAGACCCCAACAGATTCACAGAGGGGTTCCCAGTCTTATCAGCGCTGTGAGCGGCCCAAGAACAGGGACTGCGCACGGGAAAGGCTAAACCCGGCGGACGCTGCCAAAGGCAGAGGTATGGACATACTGCTACTCTTCACCAGCACAAGAGGTATGAGGAAAAAAAGGAGAATGTTGGGGGAGGGACTATGCCTTTTAATTTATGCTATTCACTAGTCCTGAGGGAGGAGTCGAGGCGGAGCTCTATCACCAGTATGCTGCCATGGAGGCACCAGGAAATACCATTACCGGTAAGTCTAACAAAGGTTTTTTTTTTTTTTTTTTGCTCGTCCGAATTGCATACAGACGTACACATTTTCGGATAGGAACTTTTTCCAACCGAAAAATAGAGAACCTGCTCTCGATGGAGCATACGCACGGTCAGAATTTCTGACCAAAAGCTCACATCCGACTTTTGCTGGCGGAATTTCTGATCGTGTGTACGGGGCATAAGGCTCATCTCTAAGGCCCCTTTCACACTGGGGCGGGGGTGGCATCGGCAGTAAAGCACCGCTATTGTTAGCGGCGCTTTACCATCGGTGTTCGCCCGCTAGCGGGGCGGTTTTACCCCGGCTAGCGACCGAGAGAGTTCAAAACCACCGCAAAGTGCCTCTGCAGAAGCGCTTTGTCGGCGGTATAACTGTGGTGTCCCATTGATTTCAATGGGCAGGAGCGGTGTATTCACCGCTTCGAAGATGCTGCTAGCAGGACTTTTTTTCCCGTCCGGCTAGCACACCACTCCAGTGTGAAAGCCCTCGGGGCTTTCACACTGGAAAGGCAGCAGGGCTGTTTCGGGTCGGTTTGCAGGCGCTATTATTAGCACAATACCGCCTACAAACCGCCCCAGTGTGAGGGGCTTAAGTCAGGGAGCTGCCTTAATGTTAGATACTTCACAAGACCGCAGTTTTTGTCTGGTTCTGGTCTTTTAATGAGCATGCTCCTCAAGAGTGGTACCCCACTTGCACAGGCGCAGTAGACCCCGCCTACAAGCTGGTTCACCGCATTCAGTTATTGGCCTCATTCACACAGGATATTAAAGAAAAAGAAGAACGAAAAAGAAAGCTGGGAACCTGAAGGATAGATGGATGGTGCCACCCAACATGCGGGCAGGGTGTGCAACACAGCAAATAACCATAAAAACAAACAAAAAAAAAAACACAAAACAAAAAAAAAAAAAAAATAAAATTATGTGTACCCCAAAAGGCTACCTCATCACATTTACTACACATATGCAAATATAGTACATATAAAAAAAAAAAAAAACAGCACAAACCATGTAGCGAACACTTCCCAGTCCTATCCCTCCCCCACCTCCCTCCCATACAACCCTACAAACCCTACCAAATCCCTCACCCCCTAGACATATGAACTGCCTCACTGGGATCTCCCCAAGGAGCTGAGAATGTGCGGCTATGCCGCTAACCCCTCACAGAGATGAAACAAACCCCTGGTGGCTACACCTGCAAAGATAGTTACTTCTACAATGTAGATTCATACATCCAATCAAGCAGCTGAGAGGAGAGCACTGCACCTTAAAGCCACTATGGGCAAATGCAGTGCAATCTGACAGACGGCGGTACCGGGGGGATGGATGTAAAAGTTTTTAGTTTGGTGAAAAATCCCCTGGTGACAATATGGAACAATAGAATTAAGGGTTAAAGCTGTATCCGCCACTTTAAGAAAACCAATCAGCTGCATGTGGATGGTTTTAATACCATCGATAGCCTAATTGCTCCTCATCCTGAAGAAGTTCTGGGGGTGGAACAAAACATATGTAGATCCATTTGGATCCATTGCCTGTTTACATAATATCACTTACCTGACGGACTTACCAGAGGCTTTTGGTGTGCTGTGCTACGGGATCATCCCACTTTACTACAGCCTGGTGCTCTGTGGGATTTCAGCAGCCGGGATTATCTACAGGAGATACTGAACACCCGTACTAGTCACACAGGACACCTGTAAGGACTTCCACTGTACTTGCCTGCTGAACGAACTGGCTGTGAAGTTCTCTGGCTATTCCACTAAGAACTATGGACCATGGGCACAACATACAATGGCTGCTGAAAAACCACGGAACCGTGAGTAATGTATACACAGACAGACCGACCATATCGGCAGTATTCACGAGGTACCTAAAGGCTCTGGGACACAGTGGTTTAGTACTGGCCGGATCGGATGTCTATTATGGTGCCAGATATGTTTGAGCTTAAGTCCTTTGAAGCTATGTCCTAGTAGTGACTATTTCCCAAGGCGTCTTTCAGGACAGCACCTGAGATAGTGACTCCTCCCACTGGACCATAGGAAACACCTTCTTCCTCCAGACTTTAAAGGGAGGCACCTCCCTACCATACCTCAGTTTTTGTGTTTCCTCTGGCCCGGAGGGAACATCTTTTGGGAGGGGAGTCAATGTCTCTCGGGTGCTCCGGGGAGACGGGGCTTCCTTCTTTTTCCTCCACAAGAGATCCGCTGTCCTCCCTGCCTACCCAAGCAACAGCAAGGGTAGCAATTGTGCTCCTCTTCTCCTCCTAGTGCTCGGTGAGAGCCGTAGATCCGGTGGCCCGCATGGTAGTAGGAAGCGCCGGTGCGCCGCCGCCATTTTGGCCGGCGGTCGCGCCGTAAATTACAAAGCGGGCCACTGGGTCAGCAAAAACTTCTTTTCCGGCGTGGACACAAGGGGGGAGGAGGGAGGACAGGAGCTGGTGCCTATTTCCGCTTCCGGTCCAGTGCAGATGCACTATGGGAGTCCGGAAGCGGCATATGAAGCCACGAGTGGAAAGCTGCACACCAGACATGGAGGAGTCAGCGTCTGCAGCGGTGGGGACAGGCACAGGCACCAGCAAAGCTCAGGTAGGAGCAGCGGTTAAAGTCTGCCTTTATTCCTTTACCTGGTGTTTGGTCTATTCCTTTTTTTCTTTACCCCCTTGTGGCAAGGGGCCTGTCTGGGCACTAGAGGCTGACTGGTTTCTTCTTAGTGCACCTGTGGGTGATTCTTGCTATATTGAGACTGGGTCTCACTAAAAGGTCCCCTGGTTTTTTTTCCCTTTTTTTTTTTTTTTTTTGTTTTTTGTTTTTTGTTTTTTGTTTTTGTTTTTTGTTTTTTGTTTTTTCTCTCACAGGCTAAAAGCTCTGACCCAAAAAAAAGATGTCCTTTTTGCAGGGCCAAAATGGGAGAGAATTGGAAAAAAGCCCTGTGCAGTGCATGCATCACTTCTTTTAGTCAGGGAGGAATCAGCCTCGGTTTGTGATGATCTGGTTGCCTCTGTAAAGAAGGAACTATATGCCATGATTCAAACTTTTCGTGATTCTTTAGTTATTCCAGCTGCTAGTCAGCCATCCACTTCTGAGGGTTCCCTTTCTATCCCGGTGGTGGAAGCTTTACCTGAAGACCCCTCAACCAGGGAAGAGCAATCCCCTGCTCCTTCCGTTAAAGATTCGGAAGAAGAGGGTGAGGAAGCTGAGGTGGCTCCTTCCAAATTTAAGCTATCCCTTGAGGAGGTAGATGGGCTCCTTAAAGCTATTCATGTTACGCTTGGCTTAAGTGAGGAGAAGAAGGAATTATCTCTTCATGACCGCATGTATGCAGGATTAAATGAACCTAAGAGCCGAACATTTTCGGTCCATTCGGTCATTTCTGACACCATTGCTAAGGAATGGCAAGATCCAGAAAGAAATTTCCTAAAAAGGCGCTCCCCTTTTGAGGAGGACCCTTCTGCGGTGTGGAATAAGGTGCCCAGGTTGGACGCTGCATTTTCCCAGGTCTCAAGATCCACAGACCTGTCTTGAAGACATGGGGGTTCTGAAGGATCCAATGGACAAACGCATGGATCTTTTGCTCAAGAGATCATGGCAATCAATCATGAGCAATTTAAAGCCAGCAATGGCCACAACATGTGTAGCCAGAAATCTGGAATACTGGGTGAACCAACTACGATCACCTATAGTGGCAGATTCCCCCAAGCAGGAGATCTTAGATTCCTTTCCTACCCTGATCTCAGCAGTTGCTTATATTGCGGATGCTTCGGCTGAAGCAATCAAAATGTCAGCTAGGTCTGCAGCCTTGACAAAGGCTGCTAGGTCTGCAGCCTTGACAAAGGCTGCAAGAAGAGCTTTATGGTTAAAAACCTGGCCAGGTGATACAGCTTCAAAGAGCAAACTTTGTGGTATTCCCTTTTCAGGTGATCTTCTTTTTGGCCCTGATCTAGATAATATCCTAGACAGAACTGCCGATAAAAAGTCCTTTCTGGTCAAAAAGAAAAAGCAGGCCCCAAAATGTCTTTTTCGACCTCAAAAAGCTCAAGAGCAGGACAGTAAGTTTCAGGGGAGCAGGAAAAATTGGTCCGCACAAAAAGCGAAGGGAAAAGGTGGAATTCTCTTCCGTCTTCCTTCACAGGCCGAGAAGTCGAAAAAAAGTTTGAAAAAAGTCTGACAACCGATGCCAGTTCCTGGGGTTGGGGGGCCCACCTAGGAAAGGGTTTCTCTCGGGGAAACTGGTCCAGGAAAGAGGCGACAAGGTTCTCAAACTGGAGAGAGCTCAAGGCGATCGACTTGGCTCTGAAGTAATTTGCTCAGGGTCTTCAAGTTCAGCATGTTCAAATACTAACAGCCAATGCCATGGCCGTGGCTTATATAAACAGGCAGGGAGGTACAAGGAGCAAATCGCTGCAAGTACTAACCATGGACATTCTTCGGTGGGCAGAAGGACACTTGCTGTCACTATCTGCAGTCCACCTAAAGGGGTCTCTGAACAGGGTGGCGGATTTCTTAAGCTGGAACCCCATTCAGGAAGCAGAATGGTCACTGAACCCAGAAGTTTTCGCTATGATTACCGAAAAATGGGGGATGCCAGAGGTGGAACTGTTCGCCTCAAGGGAGAACGCCCTGGTTCCGCAATTTTTTTCCCTAAACAATCACGACGGGTCACTAGGGATAGATGCTTTGGCGTATCCATGGAAATTCCATCTTTGCTACGCTTTCCCCCCATTCCAGTTAATTCCCTTAATATTAAGGAAAATTCAGAAGGAAATGGTACCAGTCATCCTAATCACGCCCTTTTGGCCAAGAAGGGCCTGGTTTTCAACCGTTCTGAGAATGGCGGCCAAGCCCCTCAGGCACGATTTACTATTACAAGGTCCCGTAAATCATCCAGAGGTAGCCACTTTGGCACTCACTGCCTGGTATCTGAAGAGTAGCTTCTAAAAAGCAAGGGCTTTTCCAACCGGTTGATTTCAACACTATTATCAGTAGGAAAAAGGTGACTAGGGACATTTATTCCAAGGTCTGGAAGGTTTACAATACATGGTGTAATTCATCTGCCCAGGACCCAGGGAGTCTTGTTACCATTTTAGAGTTTTTACAGGTTGGAGCTGACAAGGGGCTAGCAGTTAGTACCTTGAAGGCGCAGGTTGCTGCGCTAGCAGTGTTCTTGTAAAAATCTGTGGCTTCAAATCCGTTGGTAACCAGATGCTTTAGATCTCTTACGAGATCCAGACCAGCACCGCTTAAGTTTTTTCCTAATTGGAATCTGTCGATTGTCCTTCAGTCTCTAACAAAGAGTCCCTTTGAACCTTTGGAAGAAGCGCCATTCAGATATCTCACGTTTAAGTCTGTGTTTCTGATTGCCATGGTCTCTGCACGCAGGATCAGTGAGCTTAACACTTTATCAATTAAGGAACCCTATTTGTCTATCTTTCCAGATAGGGTGATACTTAGGACAGATCAGAAATTCTTACCAAAGGTAGCTTCAGTACAGAATCGTGTTCAGGACATTGTACTTCCAACCTTCTGCCCCAACCCAGCAGGGGAGAAGGAGACTTGTTTCCACATGTTGGATGTCAGAAGGACTTTGTTATGTTACTTGGAAAAAACAAAGCTCTTTAGACGTTCAGATTCACTGTTTGTGCTATTTTCGGGCAACAGGAAAGGTTGCCAGGCTTCTAAGGGTTCTTTAGCAAGGTGGCTGAAACTATCCATTTCAGAGGCTTATTCGCATGCAGGCGTGCCTCCACCAGCAGGAATTTGTGCACACTCAACAAGAGCACTAGCGGCCACTTGGGCAGAGAGATCTGGTGCCACCCCTGAACAAATTTGCAAGGCGGCAACATGGTCAAGTTTTCACACATTCGTGAAACATTACAGGCTGGACCTCGTATCTGCTAATGATCAGGCGTTTGGCAGAAAGGTCCTGAAAGCTGTTGTCCCGCCCTAAGGGGGTAAGTCTCTGTTATCCTTTCAGGTGCTGTCCTGAAAGACGCCTTGGGGAAAAACCAAGTTAGACTTACCGGTAACTTGTTTTCCAGAAGTCTTTCAGGACAGCAACATCCCGCCCTATTGTATTTTAAATACTATGCTGTGACTAACGTATGTGTTTGTGTTCCAGCCGGGGCCGGATGTGTTTTTCTCTACTCCAACTGAGGTATGGTAGGGAGGTGCCTCCCTTTAAAGTCTGGAGGAAGAAGGTGTTTCCTATGGTCCGGTGGGAGAAGTCACTATCTCTCAGGTGCTGTCCTGAAAGACTTCTGGAAAACAAGTTACCGGTAAGTCTAACTTGGTTTTTCTGTGCCATTCACCTTGGAAACCAAGCGGAGCAAGGAGTGAATATCACTTTTATTCCTTATGAGATGTTCAATAACAACAATATATACCGTAGCAGATTGCTGGATATCTTAGCACCCGCTGCCTCTCTGTGTTTATCCTACAGACTTTTACTATTACCTGAGATTCGGGACTGGATGAGGACTTACTGTGTTTTTTTTTGTATTGTTACAGGACTAACAGCGGGGCTCAATTTCATTAATCAGACATTACATCCATCCCCCAGGTGCAGCTCTCTGTCAGATTGCACTGCATTTGCCCATAGTGGCTTTAAGGTGCAGTGCTCTCCTCTCAGCTGCTTGGGTGGATGTACGAATCCCCATTGTTTAAGTAACTATCTTTGCAGTGTTGTATATGTTGTAATATGTTGGCCGATTTATGTATAATGTTGTATTGGAGTGCCATGTTGACCAGAAATTCAGTTGAATTGTCCAAGTCAACTGAATTTTGACATATCAAAGGGACAGATGAAGACTTTGATGTGTTAGTCAACCTAGGGGTGTGAGGTATGGGCTGTTAACCTAATTGAACATTTCAAAGGGTACATTGCTTAAAAGACCGTAGAAGAATTATTTATTGATGGTAATTAGACTTGAGGGGGTAATAATGGGATCAAGGAGTGTTTTGGGTTGGCCTAGCGGAGGCTCCCTCCTGGGGGGGCTAATATATCAGGGGGACTTGTTGATATTAATATGCAAGAATACAGATTAGGAATGTAGGTATTCCAAGGGCTCAAAAGGGTGTTCAGGTGGTATCTGTTAATCTAATTACACATATCTAAGGGGACTTGTTGATATTAATATGCGGGAGTGCAAATTGGGGTGGTTTATGACTGCAGCTGTTCACGGCTGGGAGTTGTCTGTCTGAAAGACTAAAGTATATAAAAGACCTGAATGGAGACGGCCAATCAAATTGCTCAGCCATTCAGTGTCTAGTGAATATAACATGGCATTCAGTCTATAGTTTTTAGGTTAGGCTTGTCTGTATATGAACAGGCAAACCTAGAAAGAAATGGGACTCTGAATTATATACTCTGTCAGATTTTTTTGTCATCTGTGGACTTTGGACTTTGTTCTGTGTTGGAAGTCAATAAAGTGCATCTCTCTGGAAGAATTGGGTTGCTGCGGAAGAGTACTTACTAATTAATTATCATACCCACTCTCTACCTACCCACGATACTACTATACCACCTGAAGGTATTATATCACTACATTGGGGCCGTGACCCGTTCTTTGAAGGTACTATATCACTACATTGGTGCCGTTCAAGTGACCAGAAGAGCATTTTCGGACTTAGTAACAGAAGTCAGTGGTGACAACAATCCTGTGAGGTGGACAGAAGTCTGACGAAGAACCAAGAGCTGTGCTGTAACTCTAATGTCTGGTTGTGACATAAGAAAGTCTAATCTACAAAATTTAACAAGTTGGGAACCCCAGAATTATTCTCTGGAGACTGGAAACAACAAAAAAGGACTATGTCGTGTACCAGAAGACCTGAACTGGAATCTGAAGGAGTAACTAATGCGGTGAGTAAAATATTTTCTTTTTTTTTAATTATTAGTAATATAGTCAAAATGCTTACTCAGTGTGAAGCTAGTGTCAGTTCTGATAAAGTTAACAGATGGGTATTAAAATGTATTAAGCGCCATGGCGGTTCTTATGAAATTCCAGAAAAATGTAAGCAGACGTGGACGATGATGAAGGAATTTTTAGAGAAAAATGTTTTTGATAGCAAAATTTCAGAAAGTAAAAGAAAAGGTTATATTATACAGGGCTTATTATCTTGCTGTTTAACAATGGAAAGTTCTTTGAAGGGTAAGGTTGAGGAAATTACCCAGTTATAGAAGGCAGTTGATAATAGCAACAATGTTTGTGAGAGGTTACAAAACCAATCAGACACCGAGACAGTAAATTTAAAATTGCATGCAGTTACCATTGGGGGGAGCTTTGCTTGAGAAATCTAAACGTTGTGATGAATTATCAGAGGAAAATGAGAGATTAAAATTAAGAATTATGGAATTAGAGAAGAGATCTCAAGAATGCAGATATGCATCAAATCTTGGATTCTGCAATCTTCAGCAAAATACAGACACATACTTTCTATCAAATGAAACAGAACCTCATATTAAATCTGATAATTCATTACCAGCTGCCCCCACTGTGACTACTACAGTTTATAACAATAATAATAATACAGGTGACGTTCGACTTGTAATGAAGCCTTTGAAACCAAAAGAATTAGACGCAATTCTTAAAGAAATAGGAATGGTTCCAACCATGATTTAAACAGATTTTTAAAATGGTTTTGTGACGTGCAGCAGGTCAGATATGTACAATCTCAACCCATCTGACTTAGAAAGAGTTTTGCAACATTCTTTAGGAAGTGGTCTTTGGATGAGAATTAAACAGATCTGTATTCGGCCTCTGAGGACAAGTGACATATTACTGGAATTATTATGTGTTTTGTATGGTGTACGTTCTGATGTTACTATTCATGGGAGGATCCAACAAATGCAAAATGAATCTCCCTATGAATTGTCACACAGGATAGCAACTATTATGGAATTATTGGTCGGTAATAATCTTGCATTTGAGCGTGGGGGCTTGATGCATATGAGTATGTTTCTAGATGCATTGCATGAAGATATCAAACAAAATATTTTATTAGTTACCCCAAATCCTCATGATTTAAAAGACATATTGTTGAGAGCAGACCATTTATGGAGAAAGTCAAATGAGCATGCTGTCAAAATTGATTTAGCCACATTGTTTAGGACAAATACTGAACATAAAGATCAGAATATAATATCCTTTGATAATACCCAGAGAGGAGACACCGGGTCAAACATAGGTGATATTAATATGAAAAACAGAGCTGACCAAAATAATAATAAGAAAAGGTCCAAGACTTGGATACCGTTTTCTCAGTTAAAACAGAAATATGACCACCTGAAGATTGAGTATGACAAGATGAGAGGGGAACGTGATAAATTATTAGAGCAGTTGAAGGGGGTACAAGATGTACATTCTCCAGATCTGTTTTTGAATGCAAATGACACTTCTCTAGCAGTGGGGGTGAATTAGCTCCAAACTGTAAACGTGTAAATAATGCTTTGTTTTAACTTCAAACAACGTTTAAGGACCTTGCTAATTAGTTTTGTTGGAGAGTTTTGTCTTTCAGGTACGTCTGGAGATGCTGGTTTGCATGTGAATAGCAGAAGCACTAGAAGTATCTGAAATTGCTGTCTAGTGGGGGAGAAACGCTGAATAGACAATATATCTCTATACAAGGAATTATAAAGCATCAAGCAATGGACCTTTTTCCTTTTTCTTCAACGCCCTAATTTTTAATTATACTCCCTTTTTTTGCTTTTCATTTTTTATTTTGTTTGTTTTATTTCTTGAACTGTATCTTAAAACCAAAGGGAAGCATTTAAACCTAAAATAATTTTCATAACATCTGTACATATTACATAATGCGTATTGATCAATATATTTGACATCTAAGGTGAGATGCTGCACAATGGCTTGGCATAGCATAAATTATAGTATGTTGGGTGGTTTTCCTAAATTTATAAGAGGGGCGAGTGAAATTCATCACTCCAGTCATGATTTGAAACTTTGTTGATTCAGTTGTTTATAATATGCTAAAAGCTATGACATATATGGATGAAAAAGACCTTTCTACCTTTCATGGTGAAGATACTGTCAGGAATTTCCACTGCCGCTTTGTCTGGATAGAAGATCTGATAAACACTGATGACTCTATCTGAACCATAGTGTGGGGGTATATGTATATGTTGGTATACCATTCAGGTGCAATTGTGGACTGAATGATCCAAGTAACTGCTCTATTAAAGGCAATGAGGAGTCGGCCTACAGCGAATTACAAAAGAAAATTGTGGCTGGCAATCAATAAATTCAGGTACCTGACAGGTACACAACAGGTTAAAATGCTTGTCAGATGGACTCATGAATGTCAAGTGCAGGGAAATAGTTTGCAGTACAGTTTTTACTGCCGTATGCAAACCTTTTTGACCTTGAAAGTGAGTGCTGGTACATTGATGGTTCTTCTTACTATAAAGATGAAAGTAGAGTGTTTACGTAAAAGCATCTTTAAAAAATGAAAATCTTGAGCCTGGAGATGAGAGAATCCTGGACTTGTGGATTGGAGCTCCCAGAGCATACCAAGTTTACTTTCAGTGAGATGGTGAGAGATGTGATGAAGTCAGACCAAAGAATGGACTGTGTCATCAGCTCGTCTTTGTGCAATATTCAAGATCTTGATGTGATACAATAAGACCTAACAGCTATATGGGCCACTGACGTTTACCAAATCCTTTTCCAGTCATAGTCTAAAAGTTATATTATCTAACCACTTAAGGACCGCCTCACGCCGATGTACGTCGGCAAGGCGGCACGGGCAGGCAAAATCACGTACATCTACGTGATCTGCCTCCCGCGGGTGGGGGGTCCGATCGGACCCCCCCCCCGGTGCCCGAGGTGGCCCTCTTTTGTCCCCCGGCGATCGGAGGTGAGGGGGAGGCCATCAGTTCGTGCCCCCCCCCCCCTCGCGATCGCCGCCGGCCAATGAGAACATTCCTTTGCTGCTGTATGCTAAACAGCAGCAAAGGAAATTATGTCATCTCTCCTCGGCTCGGTATTTTCCGTTCCGGCCCTGAGGAGCGAAGACTGCACTGTGAGTGAAAACACACTACACACACAGTAGAACATGCCAGGCACACAAAACACCCCTGATCACCCCCCGTCACAAACTGACACCAAGCAGTTTTTTTTTTTCTGATTACTGCATGGTGTCAGTTTGTGACAGTTACTGTGTTAGGACAGTTAGGGTTAGCCCCCTTTAGGTCTAGGGTACCCCCCTAACCCCCCTAATAAAGTTTTAACCCCTTGATCACCCTCCGACGCCAGTGTCGCTAAGCGATCATTTTTCTGATCGCTGTATTAGTGTTGCTGGTGACGCTAGTTAGGGACGTAAATATTTAGGTTCGCCGTCAGCGTTTTATAGCGACAGGGACCCCCATATACTACCTAATGAATATTTTAACCCCTTCATTGCCCCCTAGTTAACCCTTTCACCACTGATCACCGTATAACTGTTACGGGTGACGCTGGTTAGTTCGTTTATTTTTTATAGTGTCAGGGCACCCGCCATTTATTACCGAATAAAGGTTTAGCCCCCTGATCTCCCGGCGGTGATATGCGTCGCCCCAGGCAGCGTCAGATTAGCGCCAGTACCGCTAACACCCACGCACGCAGCATACGCCTCCCTTAGTGGTATAGTATCTGAACGGATCAATATCTGATCCGATCAGATCTATATTAGCGTCCCCAGCAGTTTAGGGTTCCCAAAAACGCAGTGTTAGCGGGATCAGCCCAGATACCTGCTAGCACCTGCTTTTTGTCCCTCTGCCCAGCCCAGCCCACCCAAGTGCAGTATCGATCGATCACTGTCACTTACAAAACACTAAACACATAACTGCAGCGTTCGCAGAGTCTTTTTGGTAGCATTTTGGTGAACTGGCAAGCACTAGCCCCAAGCAGCGTCAGGTTAGCGCCAGTACCGTTAACACCCACGCACGAACCGTACACCTCCCTTAGTGGTATAGTATCTGATCGGATCGAATATCTGATCCAATCAGATCTATACTAGTGTCCCCAGCAGTTTAAGGTTCCCAAAAACGCAGTGTTAGCGGGATCAGCCCAGATACCTGCTAGCACCTGCGTTTTGCCCCTCCGGCCCAGCCCAGCCCACCCAAGTGCAGTATCGATCGATCACTGACACTTACAAAACACTAAACGCATAACTGCAGCGTTTGCAGAGTCAGGCCTGATCCCTGCGATCGCTAACAGATTTTTTGGTAGCGTTTTGGTGAACTGGCAAGCACCAGCGGCCTAGTACACCCCAGTCGTAGTCAAACCAGCACTGCAGTAACACTTGGTGACGTGGCGAGTCCCATAAGTTCAGTTCAAGCTGGTGAGATGGCAAGCACAAGTAGTGTCCCGCTGCCACCAAAAAGACAAATACAGGCCCGTCATGCCCATAGTGCCCTTCCTGCTGCATTCGCCAATCCTAATTGGGAACCCACCACTTCTGCAGCGCCCGTACTTCCCCCATTCACATCCCCAACCAAATGCAGTCAGCTGCATGAGAGGCATTTTCTTTATGTCCTCCGGAGTACCCCTACCCAACGAACCCCCCCAAAAAAGATGTCGTGTCTGCAGCAAGCGCGGATATAGGCGTGACACCCGCTATTATTGTCCCTCCAATCCTGGTCTTTGCATTGGTGAATGTTTTGAACGCTACCATTCACTAGTTGAGTATTAGCGTAGGGTACAGCATTGCACAGACTAGGCACACTTTCACAGGGTCTCCCAAGATGCCATCGCATTTTGAGAGACCTGAACCTGGAACCGGTTACAGTTATAAAAGTTAGTTACAATAAAAGTGTAAAAAAAAAAAAATATATAAAATAAAAATAAATGTCGTTTTATTGTTCTCTCTCTCTCTCTCTCTCTCTCTCTCTCTCTCTCTCTCTCTCTCTCTCTCTCTCTCTCTCTCTCTCTCTCTCTCTCTCTCTCTCTCTCTCTCTCTCTCTCTCTCTCTCTCTCTCTCTCTCTCTCTCTCTCTCTCTCTCTCTCTCTCTCTCTCTCTCTCTCTCTCTCTCTCTCTCTCTCTCCTTCTCCTCTCCCTCTCCCCTCTCCCCTCTCCCCTCTCCCCTCTCCCTTCTCTTTACTGTATTCTATTCTGCAATGTTTTATTGTTATGTTTTATCATGTTTGTTTTTCAGGTATGCAATTTTTTTTATACTTTACTGTTTACTGTGTTTTATTGTTAACCATTTTTTTTGTCTTCAGGTACACCATTCACGACTTTGAGTGGTTATACCAGAATGATGCCTGCAGGTTTAGGTATCATCTTGGTATCATTCTTTTCAGCCAGCGGTCGGCTTTCATGTAAAAGCAATCCTAGCGGCTAATTAGCCTCTAGACTGCTTTTACAAGCCGTGGGAGAGAATGCCCCCCCCCCCCCATCGTCTTCCGTGTTTTTCTCTGGCTCTCCTGTCTCAACAGGGAACCTGAGAATGCAGCCGGTGATTCAGCCAGCTGACCATAGAGCTGATCAGAGGCCAGAGTGGCTCCAAACATCTCTATGGCCTAAGAAATCGGAAGCTACGAGCATTTCATGACTTAGATTTCGCCGGATGTAAACAGCGCCATTGGGAAATTGGGAAAGCATTTTATCACACTGATCTTGGTGTGGTCAGATGCTTTGAGGGCAGAGGAGAGATCTAGGGTCTAATAGACTCCAATTTTTTCAAAAAAGAGTACCTGTCACTACCTATTGCTATCATAGGGGATATTTACATTCCCCGAGATAACAATAAAAAATGATTAAAAAAAAAATGAAAGGAACAGTTTAAAAATAAGATAAAAAAGCAAAAAAATAATAAAGAAAAAAAAAAAAGCACCCCTGTCGCCCCCTGCTCTCTCGCTAAGGCGAACGCAAGCGGCGGTCTGTCGTCAAACATAAACAGCAATTGCACCATGCATGTGAGGTATCACCGCAAAGGTCAGATCGAGGGCAGTAATTTTTGCAGTAGACCTCCTCTGTAAATCTAAATTGGTAACCTGTAAAGGCTTTTAAAAATGTATTTATTTTGTTGCCACTGCACGTTTGTGCGCAATTGTAAAGCATGTCATGTTTGGTATCCATGTACTCGGCCTAAGATCATCTTTTTTATTTCATCAAACATTTGGGTAATATAGTGTGTTTTAGTGCATTAAAATTTAAAAAAGTGTGTTTTTTCCCCAAAAAATGCGTTTGAAAAATCGCTGCGCAAATACTGTGTGAAAAAAAAAAAATGAAACACCCACCATTTTAATCTGTAGGGCATTTGCTTTAAAAAAAATATATAATGTTTGGGGGTTCAAAGTAATTTTCTTGCAAAAAAAAAAAACTTTTTCATGTAATTAAAAAGTGTCAGAAAGGGCTTTGTCTTCAAGTGGTTAGAAGAGTGGGTGATGAGTGACATAAGCTTCTAAGTCCTCATGCACACGGACGTTTTTACAGCTGCTTTTTTGAGCTTTTTTTGCAGCTTAAAAAGGCCTGTCTATGTTAGTCTATGGCTTCATGCCCACCTAGGCCTTTTTGAGCTGCAAGTGGCATAGGCGTTTTTAAGCTGTAAAAAAAACCCAGGACCAGTGGGTTCTGAAAGATATTTTTCAGCTGTAAAAACGCTCAAAAACGTCATTCACCAACGTTTTTTAGCGTTTTTGATCCATTGAAAAAAAAAAAAAAAAGCTCAAAAACGCTATTGCAAAAACGCTGAAAAAAGCTGAAAAAAGTTAAGAAAAAATCACTGCAAAGATACTGGCGTTTTCATAACGTTTTTTTAACAGCCTGTGTGCATGAGGGCTAAATGTTGTGCATAAAATGCCAGGACAGTTCATAACCCCCCCAAATGACCCCATTTTGGAAAGTAGACACCCCAAGCTATTTGCTGAGAGTCATGTCGAGTCCATGGAATATTTTATATTGTGACACAAGTTGCGGGAAAGAGACAAATTTTTTTCACCATGCCTCTCAGCAAATAGCTTGGGGTGTCTACTTTCCAAAATGGGGTCATTTGGGGGGGGTTTTGTGCCACCTGGGCATTCCATGGCCTCCGAAACTGTGATAGGCAGTGAAGAGTGAAATCAAAAATTTACACCCTTAGCAATCCTGAAGGCGGTGATTGGTTTTCGGGGCCCCGTACGCGGCTAGGCTCCCAAAAAGTCCCACACATGTGGTATCCCCATACTCAGGAGAAGCAGCTAAATGTATTTTGGGGTGCAATTCCACATATGCCCATGGCCTGTGTGAGCAATATATCATTTAGTGACAACTTTGTGCAAAAAATAAAATAAAAATAAAAAATGTGTCACTTTCCCGCAACTTGTGTCAAAATATAAAATATTCCATGGACTCAATATGCCTCTCAGCAAATAGCTTGGGGTGTCTACATATATCATTTAGTGACAACTTTTTGTAAATATTATTTATTTTTTTTTTTTGTCATTATTCAATCACTTGGGACAAAAAAAATAAATATTCAATGGGTTCAACATGCCTCTCAGCAATTTCCTTGGGGTGTCTACTTTACAAAATGGGGTCATTTGGGGGGGTTTTGTACTGCCCTGCCATTTTAGCACCTCAAGAAATGACATAGGCAGTCATAAACTAAAAGCTGTGTAAATTCCAGAAAATGTACCCTAGTTTGTAGACGCTATAACTTTTGCGCAAACCAATAAATATACGCTTATTGACATTTTTTTTACCAAAGACATGTGGCCGAATACAGTTTGGCCTAAATGTATGACTAAAATTGAGTTTATTGGATTATTTTTATAACAAAAAGTAGAAAATAATCATTTTTTTTTTTTTTTTTCAAAATTTTAGTTTTTTTTCTGTTTATAGCGCAAAAAATAAAAACCGCAGAGGTTATCAAATACCATCAAAAGAAAGCTCTATTTGTGGGAAGAAAAGGACGCAAATTTCGTTTGGGTACAGCATTGCATGACCGCGCAATTAGCAGTTAAAGCGACACCATGCCAAATTGGAAAAAGACCTCTGGTCCTTAGGCAGCATAATGGTCTGGGGCTAAAGTGGCTAATAACTGTTTCATGGGGATATTTTAGAGGCTGGCGAAGAGAGATGTAACCAGTTTCAACTTCATATTTTATATGAGCCATTGTAAAGCATCCAGTACCTTAAATCAAAATGATATTTTTTGTTGTTTGATTTATGGGTCAGTTCTAGTAGTTAGAACTGACCCAAGTGGGGGTATATGTTGTATATGTTGTAATATGTTGGCCGATTTATGTATAATGTTGTATTGGAGTGCCATGTTGACCAGAAATTCAGTTGAATTGTCCAAGTCAACTGAATTTTGACATATCAAGGGGACAGATGAAGACTCTTTGATGTGTTAGTCTTATGCAAGTCTACCTAGGGGTGTGAGGTATGGGCTGTTAACCTAATTGAACATTTCAAAGGATACATTGTTTAAAAGACCATAGAAGAAGTATTTATTGATGGTAATTAGACTTGAGGGGGTAACAATGGGATCAAGGAGTGTTTTGGGTTGGCCTAGCGGAGGCTCCCTCCTGGGGGGCTAATATATCAGGGGGACTTGTTGATATTAATATGCAAGAATACAGATTAGGAATGTAGGTATTCTAAGGGCTCAAAAAGGTGTTCAGGTGGTATCTGTTAATCGAATCTAATTACACATATCTAAGGGGACATGTTGATATGCGGGAGTGCAAATTGGGGTGGTCTATGACTGCAGCTGTTCACGGCTGGGAGTTGTCTGTCTGAAAGACTAAAGTATATAAAAGACCTGAATGGAGACGGCCAATCAAATTGCTCAGCCATTCAGTGTCTAGTGAATATAACATGGCATTCAGTCTAGTTTTTAGGTTAGGCTTGTCTGTATATGAACAGGCAAACCTAGAAAGAAATGGGACTCTGAATTATATACTCTGTCGGATTTTTTTGTCATCTGTGGACTTTGTTCTGTGTTGGAAGTCAATAAAGTGCATCTCTCTGGAAGAATTGGCTTGCTGCGGAAGAGTACTTACTAAATAATTATCATACCCACTCTACATCATATCACCCAGTATATATTAAATCACTACATGCAGGTGTAACCACCAAGGGTTTGTTTCATCTCTGTAAAGGGGTTAGCGGCATAGCCGCACATTCTCAGCTCCTTGGGATGATCCCAGCGAGGCAGTTCATAGGTCTAGGGGGTGAGGGATTTGGTGGGGTTTGTAGGGTTGTCCGGGGCGGGAGGGATAGGACTTGGGAAGTGTTCGCTACATGGTCTGTGCTGTTTTATATGTACTATTTTTGCATGTGATTAATAAATGTGATGAGGTAGTCTTTTGGGTGTACACAATTTTTTTTTTTTTTTTTCGTTTTTCTCGTTCACACGGGGGGCATAAAAAATGCGTATACCCTTGCAAGGGCTGTCTTTGCCTTAAATGTAGACAGTTTGTGTTTGGGCACCTGCAAGGATGTCCAATGGGGACAGGTTGTGCAGCTGCTGCATCCCAAATGACATGAATTGGACCCCCTGTGGATGTGCAGAACACCCTTCCCCAAAGCACCACAATGTTTGACGGTGGAGATGGTGTTATTGGGGGGTCATAGACAGCATTCCTCCTCCTCCAAACATGGGGAGTTAAGTTGATGCCAAAGACCTTGATTTTTGGTCTCATCTGACCACAACACTTTCACCATTCAGATGTTAATTTGCAAACTTCAGACTGCCTGTACATGTGCTTTCTTAAGCAGGGGGACCTTGCGGGCGCTTCAGGATTTGTCCTTTACGGCATAGTGTGTTACCAATTGTTTTCCTGGTGACCATGGTCTGGAGCTGCCTTGATATCATTGACAAGATTCTCCCGTGTAGTTCTGGGCTGATTCCTCGCCGTTCTCATGATCATTGAAACTCCACGAGGTTAGATCTTGCATAGATCTCCCCCAGACCGAGGGAGATTGACAGTTATTTTGTGTTTCTTCCATTTGCAAATAATCGCACCAACTGTTGTCACCACTCTCACCAAGCTGCTTAGCGATGGTCTTGTAGCCTAATGTTTCTCAACTCCAGTCTTCAAGTACCCCCAACAGGTCATGTTTCAGGCTCCCCATTATTTTGCATGGGTGATTTGATCAGTTTTACTGCCTTTGTAATTACCACAGCTGTTTCGTCTGAGAAAAATCCTGAAAACGTGGCCTGTTGGGGGTACTTGAGGACTGGAGTTGAGAAACATTGTTGTAGCCCATTGCAGCCTTGTGTAAATCTACAATCTTGTCCCTGACATGTTTGGACGGCTCTTTGGTCTTGGCCATGGTGGAGAGATTGGAATCTGATTGCTTCTGTGGACAGGTGTATTTTATACAGGTAACAAGCTGAGATTAGGAGCACTCCCTTTAATTTAATACAAAATACTCCCACAAATGTGGGCCATTGATTGCAACCAAGATTTGTTAATTTTGCACACACAAAGTATTTTTACTAACAAATTCATTCCAGACTGTGTTCCAAAAATGAATACAATCGGTTCACACTAAACCGATTTGTCATGTGATTTGACAGGTCAAATCGCATGACAGATTGCAGCCTATTGCTGGCAATGGCACCATTCCTGTCAGTATGGCGTCGCACCGATTTGCAAAAGTAGTTCCTGCACTAGTTTTTCAGATTCTGGGTGCGATTTAAACAGACATCTGTGCATTAAGCTGCACAGATGTCTTTCAAGTCGCATGGACATGCTGCTTTGAAATTGTGTGGCTTTAGATGCAGTAGCACGATTTCAAAGCTGTGTTCAATATGAACGAGAGCTTAGGAGCAAAGCCAAATTTTAGACAAAATCTTTCTTAACAAGAATTCAACCACAGGTGAGTCTAATTATTCAATAAACAGGTGTCCAGCAGACGGTTGATTATCAAAGGAAGTTGCTTAACAAAGAAAACCTCTTCCCATTTCATGCTGTCAGCAATGGCACCACATGAAAGAGAAATGTCTCAAGGCCTGAGAAAGAGAAAATAATTTAGCAGTTAAGTAGAAAGCCAAACTAGGGTGATTGTTTCCTGTGACACAATACGGCGTACACTGCAGAGGAATGGCATGCATGGGTGCCACCCATGAAGGAAGCCTCTCCTAAAGCCAATGCGCAAAAAAGCCCGCCTAGAATTTGCCAGGGCCCAAGCTGAAAGAGACCACTGGGGCTCTGTACTCTGGAGTGATCAGATCAAGATAACTGTTTTTAAACTGAGGTCTTCAAAACTGTATGGTGTTGTAAAGGTTAGGAGTACAAAGAAAAATGCATGGTGCCTACAGTGAAACATGGTGGTGGCAGTGTCCTTCTGTGGAAATGCATGAGTGCTGCTGATGTCCGGGAGCTGCATTTCATTTGTTATCATGAATTCACAGATGTACTGCTCTATATTGAAAGAGAAGATGCTACATCACTCTGTGCCCTTGGTCACCGTGCACTTTTCCAACATGAAAATTATCCAAAACAAGGCCACTGTTGCATTTCTGAAGAACAGGGCGTAAGTGATTCAGGGGCCAAGTACAGGCATACCCCACTTTAAGTAAACTCACTTTACATCCACTCGCGAGTAAGGACATACCCGTGAGTGTATGTAAAGTGGCTCTCAAGCTAAAGCTGCAGCTGAGTAAATCGTGCACGCATAGTTCAGATTCCCTACTACTTGGAAACATCCTCCCTGACCCCCCTCCACTACAGTCCCTGACACTCCAGAAGTGAAAAAAGGGATTGCTTCACTTTAAGTACATTTTCGTTTTACATACATGCTCTGGTCCCATTGTGTACTTAAAAGTGGGGTATGCCTGTATGTCTACTGATCTGAACCCAAACAAACACCTATGGGGAATGCTGAAGAGACAAGTTGTGCATCACTCTCCATCCAGCATCCAGGCTCTAAAAAAGGTCGTTCTTGAAGAATGGAAAAATATAGATGTTGCAATATATTGCCAACTTGTTCATTCCGTGCCTAGAAGACTTGATGCTGTGCTTACAAATCAAGGAGTTCATGGAAAATACTAGATGTAGTAGTTTTTGTTGTGTGGTATATTCATTTTTGCATCAACTAATTTCAGTAAAACTGAAGATTTAGAATTTTTTAAGTTAAATTATTAACCTTACTTTCCTGTAATGGAGCTAAACAAATGTTCTATGAAGATCAGTTTTGTGAACTTTTTGGAAATTGTTCTTGTGTTCAGAGATATTGATTAAAATCTTAATTTTCAAAAAGGGTGTACTCATTTGTGCTGATCACTGTATATTTTAGCAGAGGCCCTACAGAATAAAATAGAGGGTGTTGCAATTATTCATGTCACACTGTATTTATGCAGCCATTTTTCAAACGCAATTTTTCGGAAAAAATACACTTTAGTGAATTTTTAATGTACAAAAACACACTATAATACCCAATTGCTTGGTAAAATATAAAAGATGTTATACCAAGTAAATGGATACCCAACATTTCAGACTTTAAAATTGTGCACACTTGTGGAATGGCACCACACTATGGTACTTAAAAATCTCAACAGGCAATACTTTAAAAGCCTTTGCAGGTTACCATTTTAGAGTTAAGCCCCATGTCGGGAGGCATCGGCCGGTTCAATAAAAACCGTCCGACATTCGGCACGTGTATGTCAGTCGGTCCAAAATAAACCAGCCGTTTGACCAGATTCTGTCGGACGAGCATGCTGGATAACCAGCAGCTGACCGGCTCCCGATTAGCTCTCTCAGCCAATGGCGAAGAGCGCTGATCATAGTGTTCTGGCGGGTGGGCTGCCTCCCTGTCAGAACACAACAGCTCAGCTCAGGAGATTTATGTTAGTACAGCAGATTGTTAGTACAGCGGCTTCAGCTGGAGCTGTCAGTTTTTTTTTGTTTTTTGTTTTTTTATCTTTTCAACCCGCTGGGTTGAATGAAAAAACTGTGATGCTGCGTACACGCGGTTGGACTTTCCGACAGGAAATGTTCGATGTGAGCTTGTTGTTGGTCTGATCTTTTTCTCGGCTCGTTGTACGTCACTGCGTTCTTGACGTTTGGAATTTATGACATTTGTGTGACCATGTGTATGCAAAACAAGTTTGAGCCAACATCCTTCGGAAAAAAATCCACGGTTTTATTGTTGGAATGTCCGATCGTGTGTACGCGGCATTAGTGTGTACCAGGCTTTGCACAGGAGGTGTTGTGCTAGAATTATTACTTTTGCTATAACGTTTGCTGCGATACCTCACCTGTGTGGTGCAAATGCTGTTTACATGTGCAACCTATGTGGGCACTTTAAGAAAAAATTAAAAAAAAAAAAAAATAAATTATTTTTAATGTGTTTGTGTGTGATAATAAATAAAATAAAAAAAAATATACACACACACACACACACACACACACACACACACACACACACACACACACACACACACACACACACACACACACACACAGTGGGGATGGAAAGTATTCAGATTCCCTTAAATTTTTCACTCTTTGTTGCAGCCATTTGCTAAAATCATTTAAGTTCATTTTTTTTTCCTCATTAATGTACACACAGCACCTCCATATTGACAGAAAAACACAGAATTGTTGACATTTTTGCAGCTTTATTAAAAAAGAAAAACTGGAATATCACTTGGTCCTAAGTATTCAGACCCTTTGCTCAGTATTTAGTAGAAGCACCCTTTTGATCTAATACAGCCATGAGTCTTTTTGAGAAAGATGCAACAAGTTTCACACCTGGTTTTGGGGATCCTCTGCTATTCCTCCTTGCAGATCCTCTCCAGTTCTGTCAGGTTGGATGGTAAACGTTGGTGGACAGCCATTTTTAGGTCTCTCCAGAGATTCTCAATTGGGTTTAAGTCAGGGCTCTGGCTGGGCCATTCAAGAATAGTCACGGAGTTGTTGTGAAGCCACTCCATTATTTTAGCTGTGTGCTTAGGGTCATTGTCTTGTTGGAAGGTAAACCTTCGGCCCAGTCTGAGGTCCTGAGCACTCTAAAGAAGGTTTTCATCCAGGATATCCCTGTACTTGGCCGCATTCATCTTTCCCTTGATTGCAACCAGTCGTCCTGTCCCTGCAGCTGAAAAACACCCCCACAGCATGATGCTGCCACCACCATGCTTCACTGTTGGGACTGTATTGGACAGGTGATGAGCAGTGCCTGGTTTTCTCCACACATCGCTTAGAATTAAGTCCAAAAAGTTCTATTTTGGTCTCATCAGACCAGAGAATCTTATTTCTCACCATCTTGGAGTCCTTCAGGTGTTTTTTTTAGCAAACTCTATGCGGGCTTTCATGTGTCTTGCACTGAGAGGCTTCCGTCGGGCCACTCTGCCATAAAGCCCCAACTGGTGGAGGGCTGCAGTGATGGTTGACTTTCTACAACTTTCTCCCATCTCCCGACTGCATCTCTGGAGCTCAGCCACAGTGATCTTTGGGTTCTTCTTTACCTCTCTCACCAAGGCTCTTCTCCCCTGATAGCTCAGTTTGGCTGGACGGCCAGCTCTAGGAAGGGTTCTGGTCATCCCAAACGTCTTCCATTTAAGAATTATGGAGGCCACTGTGCTCTTAGGAACCTTAAGTGCAGCAGAAATTTTTTGTAACCTTGGCCAGATCTGTGCCTTGCCACAATTCTGTCTCTGAGCTCTTCAGGCAGTTCCTTTTGACCTCGTGATTCTCATTTGCTCTGACATGCACTGTGAGCTGTAAGGTCTCATATAGGCAGGTGTGTGGCTTTCCTAATCAAGTCCAATCAGTATAATCAAACACAGCTGGACTCAAATGAAGGTGTAGAACCATCTCAAGGATGATCAGAAGAAATGGACAGAACCTGCGTTTAAATATGATTGTCACAGCAAAGGGTCTGAATACTTAGGACCATGTGATATTTCAGTTTTTCTTTTTTAATAAATCTGCAAAAATGTCAACAATTCTGTGTTTTTCTGTCAATATGGGGTGCTGTGTGTGTACATTAATGAGGAAAAAAAATGAACTTTTATTAATGAATTTAAGGGGGTCTGAATACTTTCCGTCCCCACTGTATATCTATCTATCGAATGGGTTTTTGGTGCCGATACCAAAAATGAAAAATGCACTAGGCCGAAAACCGATACCGAAAATATCATGAATTTGTTGACCATTATTGGCACCTTTTTAATAAAGTTCAAGAAAAATGCAGTCTGCAGTCTGACCATCTCTTGTAATATGTCTGCAATCTCTTACTTAAATTTAAAATTAAACACACTGCTAATAGTATTAGCAAAATTTTTAATTCGGTGCACCTCTCGCAGACATGGTACAGGAGATGGTCAGAGACTGCAGACATAATACAAGAGATCAATGCAGCCTCACCAGTGCCAGTGTATGCATCGTGCTAGTCATGCAGCCTTGTGCCAGTCATACAGCCTTGTGCCAGTGCCCAGCATGTAGCCTCTCATCAGTGCCAGTGGATGCAGCTTGCCTGTGCCCAGATCAGAGCGGCGATCTCCGTGTGTCATTTGAATTGCCTGGGCTGCAGTAACAATGTCCCACCTCCCTGTTAACACGTCACACTGATTGAATGCCCCAGCCTTGGATCAGTGTGCCGTAAATCACAAGAGGCGGGACATTGTTATTACTGCTGGACAATTCGGCTCCCTGACACAGGGAGATCGCCGCTCTGCAAGGAGAGGAGGAGGGAGGGGAGGACAGGACCTTGAGCCAGAATGATACCCCACAATGGGCGGCACGGCCCCCCCCACTGCGCATGCGCGATTTTCCTTTCGCCAATCTGCCGTAAACACAATTTTCGCCCGATATGTTTCGGCGGCCGAAATCTCGGTGCATCCCTAAAATAAAAATTTTTTGTGTTATATATATTTTATAATATATCTATGTCTTGGTACTCGTGAAAATGCACCAATACCAGAAGTGACGTCGGCTTGGGCGGCGCTCGGGAACTGGATAAGGTTGCGGCCTCTCCACACGGCGGTGAGTGCTGTTTCCCTCATGACGTGTTTTGCTGCTGCGCCTGCTACATGGCTGCCCCACATGGCGAGCGTCCTCCTTACACCATTTCCCCTCATGGCGGCCGGTGAGTGCTCTATTTCCTTGTCAAAAGAAGTTTATTGAGTATACAATGTTATAAAGATACATAAAGATACATAAAGTAAGTTTACAAGGATCTATAAAGTAAGCTCATTGTTTTACAGTAGGGTTTATATAGGTAAATATCATGAAATTTCAAATATTAAACATTGGGTTCACGTAAACCTAAATTAAAGATATATATCATTTCCTTAGTAACTTTTGTAGGTATTTAAATGATTTATACCTACTATACATATTGTTTACAAGTAGAGTGTATATAGGTCAAATAAATTCTGATAATGAGCTTTAATCGTAAGGTGGAGAAAAGGAAAGAGAAAGAAGAAAAAGGGTTGAAAGGTAGAGGTATGGTCCACAAGGTTGTCCCGCTCGTCAGTTTATTATTCTTTTTAGTTCTCTTTGAAGCCTTAGAATAGGTGTCTCTGTAAGTCATTTAATCTGTTACCATGGCAACAGGACAGAGTCATTGAAATTTGACAGGAACTGTTGTTTTATCCAAGGATGCCAAAGTTTTTCAAATTTTGGAATTTGATTTTGATCGATGGCTACCATCTTAGCATGGGACATTGTATTATTCATTCTGTGAATTGTTTCTGCTAGTACCAATGTAGGAGATTTCCATGCCTTGGCCACTGTTTGTTTTGCAGCCGTTATTAGTTGGATCATAAGTTTGAATTGAGAGAGTGTTAACCATTCCGGTTTTAGATTAAGTAAAGTTAAATATGGATCTGGTTGTATTATTTTTTTAAATATTTTAGATGCAATCACGAAGACTTCCTTCCAGAAGGTTTGGATTACTGGGCACGTCCACCATATGTGTAAATATGTGCCTATTTCTGGGCATCCTCGAAAACAAAGAG
>NW_027362596.1:0-26912 GCF_042186555.1 Aquarana catesbeiana
CCTCCCCCTCCCCCCCCCCCCCTCCTCCATGTCACCCTCTCCCCGTTTCCCCTGTGCTGATCCATTTGTATCTTTTATTTTATTTTATTTTACAATATGTTATCATTTTTGATATTGCTGTTCTTTTTCATTATTAAATTGATGGTGTGAAGATATCTATGCATATGACTGATCTTCTCCCATTTTTTATTGAGGCTCTCCACGTGGGTAAATAATTCTAAGAGATGTATTAATAATGATAGTTTTGAGCCATGGGGAACTGACATGCTCATGGTTCACATTTATTCAATTTCTCCTTTTTTTTCCCCTTTCTGTAGATTTGCTTTCTCCCTCCACTGGGGGAGCTCTGGCACCCTCTCTGCTGTTATCCCGGAGGCGGGAGTGACCTATGACGTGCCTTCCCGGCAAGGTAAGGGGGAGGGGACAGGCCTGCCTTCATTTTGGCGGTCCCTCCCCCCCCATGTTTCCCCTTGGGCGCTCGGTTGGCCACCGAGCGCCACATTGGGGACTTTCCTTCCTTGCCGGCGGCATTCCGGAACATCCTCGGATGCCTTTCGTCACTGCGCATGCGCGGGGCCCCGCGCGAGCGACGTGACGTCACAGACATCGCGAGATTTCGGCGAGGATGACGAGATTTCGGAGCTCCGCTCTTCCGGAACGCCGGGGAGATCACACTGGGCTGCCACGTTTGGCCGCCTTACCGCCCGTCGTTGGTTTATCGGCGGATTACATACACCTGTGGGGAGGGATACAGGGCGGATACATCCTCCAACTATTGGTATATAAAGGTACACCTGATATATTTTCCCTCAATCCTCCTCCATCTGGCTAACTGCAAACACATTCTGCTGCTTGCTATCACATTTGCTGCTACACTCAGCTACCACACAGTAAGTACACCCTCCAAGCCATGTGTTGTTATAGCATCGCATTACCCCAAAATAGTTGGGATTTACTGATTACTAGGCTTGCTAAATATTTTTTGACCACTGACAACACATGTGGTCATATACTTTATATTTATAATTATATACTTTGTTTATTCTTAGACTGGTTGACTCAGGCTTGGTTGCCATTACCTGAGTCTCACACAGCTTATGACCAATCCCGGGTTGGCCAATAAAACAACAGTCTAGACACATGGGACAATCCGATGCATCCACATGAGCTATATAGCACCCCTTGAGGTAATAATTACACCTTCATCCCCTAACGGTTCCTTCCTTTCTTTCCTTTCCCTTTCTTTCTCCTTCCTCCTTCTTTTCTTCCCTTCTTTGTCCCTTTTCCTCCTTTCCCCTCCACCCCTTTTTCCCCCTTCCTCCCCCCCCCCCCTCCTTCCTTCCCTCCCCCCCCTCCCCCTCTCTCCCTTTCACTTGCACTTATTGTTTTTGTTGTTCATTTCATCACTCACAGACTCTATGTCTCTTCTCACCTCCTTAGTCTTTTTTACATCACTCCTTTTCACCTTGGCATCACCATCTTTTTTCCAGCACTTGCACAATATTTCTTAATCCCTTGCAGTCTTGCCTCGTGCATGTTCGTCTCTTCTTCAATTTGAACATGCACCAGAGGGCTACGGCTCAGAACATTTCTTGGTTTTGGGCCTTATATATCATATTCACAATACCTCTGATCTTATAGCGGCTCTCTCAGCCCACCAATCAACTGTGACTATTCCCATATGGGTCCTTACTGATTATTCCCTGCAAACCTTCATCACAGGTGTTCTGGTGTTTTCCGGCCGGTCATCCTTTTTGACGGGCGGCGTCTTAAAAGTGTGATCTCTCGTAAGCCACGCTATACCTCACAATCCTGGTCTGGGCCGCAGCGGTGATAGGGGTGGTTGGAGCCCTCCACTGGAGAAGAGGACAAAGCAACTTACTTTTTAAAGGGATCTTCATGTGGGAATCTGTGTTCTTTGTTGAACATACCTATATTTGGTAACTATGCTGCACTAAAATATCGTATAGTCAATGTAGTTCATACTATATTTATATTAATGGAACATGTATATGTATATCAACTTCATTTTCATGTTCTCCCCAGCAGACTGATCCTCTGAAGAAGACCCCAATTGTAGGGGTTGAAACGCGTCAGGTTTAATGTTCATGTTTCAAAGTTATGATTATGAACAAATGTCTGCTTGTGTATGTTCAGCTCACTTTTTAAATAATTCCCACTGAAGCTCACTGTTTTTTAACTTTGATGGTCTATTATTACTTAATAAAAATTGTGATACTTTTTTCATACAACTGAGTCTATATCCATTATTGCGCTGCCTAAAAACCCCAATGTGGGGAAACCTTCTATCTTCTGTTCCAGTCTTTAAGGGGTGAGCAGCAACTTTCTTCTCCCTAGTGTCCCCTCCATTCTTTTGCAATACTAACTGCCCTAACACAGTAACTGTCACAAACTGACACCAATGCAGTAATCAGAAAAAAAAAAACTGCTTGGTGTCAGTGTGACAGGGGGTGTGTGATTAGGGGGTGATCGGGGGGTAAAGGGGGGTGTTATGTGTGCCTGGCGTGTTCTACTGGGATGTGTTGTGTTTGTGCACTCACTTGGAAGTCTTCTCTCCTCGGCGCCGGAACGGAAACTGCCGAGCCGGGGAGAGATGACATCACATCCTCTGCCTCTGTGTACTACACAGAGGCAGGGGATAGCATCTCATTGGCTGGAAGCGATCGCGAGGGGGGCCACGATCGGATGGCCTCCCCCTCATCTCTGATTGCTGCCAGACCAACGGCGACCGCCTCAGGCACCGGGGGGGTCCGATCAGACCCCCCGCCTGCGGGAAGGCAATCACGTACCAGGTACGTGATTTTGCCTGCCCGTGCCATTCTGCTGACGTATATCAGCGTGAGGCGGTCGTCAAGTGGTTAAAAGCTTACTGCCAATATGCATTTTCAGTTATTTACAATTGTGATCCAGAAGCATACAGTATATTGCTCTTGCAAGAGCTTGATGAATTTTCTCCTGATTTTCAGGTGTCATTTTATCTATAAATGAAAGGATTGTACATTTTTGGGAGGCCGGGGTTTGCAACATTTTTCTAAACTGAACATACTGCTGGTGAACAAACACTTTGTGATGATCCAGAAGCAGCAGAAAGAGTGTGTCTGGAAGGAGAATTCTGGAGGGAAAAGCTACTTGTACTTCCATCATTTAATTCCATAAAGTATTTTAATGCCTTTAGGGCACCTCTGACATATTTCTTGTCACAATATTGTTTCCAAACTTTAAAGATGTTGGTATCACCATTTTAGTGAAAGGAGGAAAATAAAAAGCAATTTAGTGACCAGACTATAGGTAAACCTTAGCCTATGACGGTGAAGAACATAGGGATCATTTAAAGTTAAAAAAAATAAACTAAGTTGCCAGACAAATGTACCCTCTTACCTGTCCATTAAGGCCTGAGAGGACAGATAGTATCATCTGCTCTATCTCAACAATCACCCAACTGTAGGAAGTACAAGATGGAGTGCACAAGCAAACTAAACAGGAGCCTTTCCCCTGCAGTGTCTCCTAGGGGTAGAAATACGAATTTCTCTTGTTTGAGAACTGCTTTAAGAAGTACAGAGTTACTTGAACTACATTCCAGGATTTTGTTCTTCAGCTAAGAGAACTTGCAATAATTTAAGACTTTACATAAAGTCTCAGAAATCTTTCATTACGGTCTTCATGCTATATAGTAATAGATATATTACTTATTATTTATTTATTGTAAAATAACACATCTCACACTTCTTTCTCTTCCCCCACTTTTTCCAAAAAATAAAACAAAACAACAAAAAATGGTTTGAAATAAAATGGGGAAAAAACACCCCCTCCCCAATTTTTCCATTTTTTTCCAGGCCTTCCCATCTCTAGTCACACCGTATAAAAGTTTGGAAGAATCACATACGATGTGCAATAGAATGATCTTTTATTGCTTGGTTGTAGTCAGCCTATGCCTGAACTGATAGTTCTTTTCAAACTTTCACGTACCTGGCCGTTGAGCCCAATGGAGCAGAGGAAGGCCTCCCTTACGTGTCTGACTCGCCGCCCCTGGTAGTATGAGCAGGAGGTATGGGAGTGCAGAGTGGTACGAGAGTGGTACAAGAGCCTGGCAAGTAGTAGCAGAAGAGACAGCTCTGGATCCAGGTGCATGATGTCTGGAGACCACTGGACAGCAGACAGGCAGGCAGGTACACTGGCAGAAGATGCTGAGCAGGAGCAGAGCAGGCAGGTCGGGTCACAGGCAGGGTTGGCAACAGGCAGGCAACGAGGTACAGAGGAGCAGATGAGTTCAGAGTCAAAGGCAGGCCGAGGTCAGGTGCAGGCAGAAGACAAAGGATAATCCAAAGGGCAAGCCGGAGAGTCAGGAGATCAAATGTTCAAACAGCAAAAGGGAGGGTCCTAGTATTAAAGTACCTGATATACAGGGTGACTCTGTAGGTACTTAAAAGTCACTTGTGCCAACGTCCCCGATACTGAGTTAGGGATATCAAAAGACTGATAGAGACATACAACAGGCAGCAGTCCAGCAGAACGGTGTACTCCCGGATTCTCCTCCTGTCTCTTATCACTTTTATCGTGGGAACTGTAGCCTATATGAGCTCTCCCTATCTACAACCACTTGATGTGATATATCTGGGAGTCCCTGGTGTCCGTTTACTGCCCGCCTGATTTTTACCAATACATTCTTACCTCGATCGCTTTTTGCGACTTACTGACCTAAATTCGTCTATGTGAACAATTTTTCCCTTTACACACTTATTTGAACCTCTAGCTCCTGAAGAAGCGTTCCTTGTCAACGTGAAACATGTAGAGCAATTGGAGAATACACCATTCTGGGAATACCAGACCTGCAGTGCTCCCCCAATTCCAACTCTTTAGGGGAAGTTTACCTTTTTCCTTTATTTGGATTATGACCTAATTGTATACGAATATATAGGAATACACACAAAACTGCAGGATAGGATCCTCAATGGTGTCATGATATGCGTTGTATGTCTAGAACTGATGTGGTTTTAATGATGTTCTGTCTATCCTCTTTGTTTTTTGTATGTTATCAATAAAATTCAACTCTTTTTTATACGTTGTGTAGTCCACTACAGTTGTGCCTTTAAAGTCCCAAAACTTTTTCAGTCTTTTGATATCCCAAATGTTCAAACAGATAACAGGAGTGGGGTCACAGGGAGCTGCAGATCAGACAGCACCGATCCAAGGTTCACTGTCAGTTTAAATAGACTAGTTGGCGCCAAGCGCCGCGAGCGCACACCCACGCGCACTCGCCCGCACACCAGCACGCACCAGAGCGGCCAGCACTGCGTCTATTATGGGAACTTCTCTGACAGTTCTGCTTTCTGTTGGTTTTCCTCTTTCAGCTCAGGTCATTGTTTGTTTCAGCCTGCTGCTGCGGAGTGTCCCTCCCTGGCAATAGTGGGAGAATATTCAGTGGCCTCAGTTATGAATATATATATATCTCTGGCAACCACTGGTAGATTTACCGTCAGTGATGCATGCTGGGGGAGGATATAAATATTTAGGGGAACCTTCTTGTAGCCTCCCAAGTTTTGCATGGAAAGACAACTCTTTCTGATCTCCCAGACCTGTTGCCATAGGCAGATACATGCTTTTAGAGGAAACTAGGCCTGAGCTTAGGGGGTCTACAAGCTTGTGTTACCTTTGCTGAGGGTCTACCCTGGAGGACTAAATACAGAGTTCAGTGTGGTTTAAAATGCTCTCTCTGTATGGCCATGGTTAGGTTCAGAGTCTCCCTCTGTTCTTTTCTGATATTCTGTGCACAATCCCTCTCTCCTAAGAGTAATTCAAATCTAATAAACTCTGTTAACCGTTTAAAAAATGATTGGTGCCCAATTAATTACAGCCCATTAAAAGTAATAAATTTAATCCTGAGGGAAAATGACAACCCAACTGGCCACCTAACAGCCACTAGGTAGTAAGGGGGGCACTACAAATGTTCATAGTCAGACTTGGACCGTATCTTAAGATATCTATTAATAATGGCTTATATTTTGTTGAACTGCTCATGTGCGGGAAGCTTAAAGCGAGAAAAGGCATTTCTTGTTAGCATTTTGTTGTTTATGTGTGCAACTCACACTATAAAAGGTCAACTATCATTCCTTAGTAAATTTATGACTTAAAAGTCATAAATACATTTTCTTGATGTTTTCTTCTCCTGTGTAAGGAGGAGATTCTAAAAATGCACCAGTTTCCACAAAACTAATTGGAGTCTAAAGATGCTATCATACTGGAAGCCCAGACTAGCTGATATAAATCCTACCGACGCTTAAAGTGGTTCTAAAGGCTAGACATTTTTTATCCTAATGCATTCCCTGCATTAAGGTAAAAAATGTACCAATATTTGTATCGCCCCCTCACCTTTGTTTATACTTATAATAAAAAATAATGCAGCGCTAAAGGTAACCAAAAAGTGAAAAGAAATTTTTTTTGTTTTGTGAACAAAAAATTATTATGAAAAATTCGTGAACTATAATGTCATAAATAATACCACATAAAAAAACATACCATAAAATTATTATACCACTGAAAGATTGTGCAAAGAATTGTGCATTCAAATAATGTATCAAACAAGCCAAAAAGTGATCATAAAAAAAGTCCCATCACAATTAGTGCAAATTTATATGTAAAGTTCATAAAAAAATATAATAAAAAATAATCCAAAGTCCGTGATGAAAAGATCCAATCTCCCAAGAGGTGAGTACACCCAAGTGAATATGAGGCTCCTTACCGACTCAAAAGACCACAACGGTCTGACCAGGCATATGGGAGATTAAAGGTTTCCCAATAACCTATATCAGCAACTGGATCTGCGGCTAAAGCTGTATGGCAGATCTGTTGGATCTCAAATGATAGAGATCAGAAGTGCTTGTGCATTAGCCTGCCGGCAGGTGAACTCACAGTGCTTGAAAGCAGAGAGGAATCCACCGGTTTATCCAGGAATCAGTCAGCTGTTCATGTCTCAGGCTCATGCTCCACCCGACTTGTTTCCCCTTAACAGGCATCCACTGGGAACGGAGATCACCGTTCACTTGGGTGTACTCACCTCTTGGGAGATTGGATCTTTTCATCACGGACTTTGGATTATTTTTTATTATATTTTTTTATGAACTTTACATATAAATTTGCACTAATTGTGATGGGACTTTTTTTATGATCACTTTTTGGCTTGTTTGATACATTATTTGAATGCACAATTCTTTGCACAATCTTTCAGTGGTATAATAATTTTATGGTATGTTTTTTTATGTGGTATCATTTATGACATTATAGTTCACAAATTTTTCATAATAATTTTTTGTTCACAAAACAAAAAAAATTTCTTTTCACTTTTTGGTTACCTTTAGCGCTGCATTATTTTTTATTACTAATATCTGAAGTTTGTGTCTGACTTTTTGATGATGGCTGCTTTTGGTAATCTAGGTTAAAATCCCTGTTTCTTTTGTTTATTTTTGTATTAATTTGTTTTAGTCTGTAAGGGTTAATCCTTTATAGCTATCAATTAATCACTAGGTTTCAGCGTTAACCTTTGGTTTTTTATACACTTTGTTTATACTTACCTCGATCCAGCGCTGTGCCTGCAGCAGCACTTGTATTTCTCTCTCTCTTTTTCTCTTCACAGACTTAAGGACAGCAGTGGGAGCCATTGGCACCTGCTGCTGTCAATAACGTCCTGTGAGGAGTGGGTGGGGGTGGGCCAATTTGTATGTGTCAATAGATGCACACAGCCCAGCTTGGGAGTGAGTCTGCAGGTTTGCCTCTTAGAGGAACCGGCTTCTTATGGTGGCACACAGAGAAGATAAGGAGCCAAGAGCGCCGGTGGGACAACCCACAAGAGGAGGTTTGGGGCCGCTCTCTGCAATACATATGCACAGAGCATGTAAGTATACCATGTTTATTATTTTAATTAAAAGAAAACCCCTTACGACCACTTTAAAGGTATATGTATAAAATATGTGTTGTGCAGATGTGACAATCATTCATAGACTTAGATATCGCAATATTTTCTCTAATATATTTGTTTCCAATATTGTCAGCGCTACCTAGTGCCCATATTGTAGTTTTTCCTGATTGAGGTATTTATTTTAAAAAAACGTATTATGGCCTCTGGGTTGCACTGATGATATAGTAACCACATACACAGTGGGGAAAATATTTATTTGATCTCCTGCAGATTTTGTAAGTTTGCCCACTTACAAATAAATGAAGGGTCTATAATTGTTATCATATGTGTATTTTAAATGATAGGGACAGATAATCAACCAAAAATCCAGAAAAAAACATGATATAAATGTTATAAATTGAGTTACAGTTTAGTGAGTAAAATAAGTATTTGGTCCCCTACCAACCAACATTAATTCTGGCTCCCACAGACTGGCTACAGTTTGTGCTCATGTGGTACACATATTCGTCCTGTCAATTTAGAAGGGGGTCCTAACAACAACTCGTTATGTCTATAAAAGACACCTGTCCACAGAATCTCTTTCTTCCATTCAAATCTCACTATCATAGGCAAGACTAAAGAGCTTCCAAAAGCACGTCAGGGACAAGATTGTAGATCTGCACAAGGCCGGAATGGGCTACAAGACCATCAGCAAGAAGCTTGGTGAGAAGGAGACTACTGCACCTCTGCCGGGTTAGCCCCCCATATCAAAATTTTTGAAAAAATCTTATTCAGTTTGTTAGATCTTTGTTAGATTAGGTTAGATCAACCATTGTTTGTGTTAGATCTCACACAGAAGAAGCAATATTAACAGTTATTTGCTGGGGGGTCTAACCCATCATCAGCCCCCCCTTATCAAAAAATTGACCAAACATTTAGCTATTTTGGAAGCTATTTGTTAGATCCAGTAAGATCAAGTGGTTTTAACCACTGGAGACTTTTTAAGTGATTAATGAGGGGGGATCAAGTGGTTTTAACATTAGATCCCACATAATTTCAGAGATATTACACATAAAAATAGAGATATTAGGTGGTACATAAGGATGGGTTAGCCCCCCCACATGCAATTTTCTGGCAAAAAATCATCTAGACTAATAGATATTTGTTAGTTCCAGTAAGATCAAGTGGATTTAACGTTAGATATCACATAATTTCAGAGATATTCCACATACAAATAGAGATATTAGATGGTATATAAGGATGGGTTAGCTCACCACATGCAATTTTCTGACTAAAAATCATTCAGGCTAATAGATATTCATTAGATCCAGTAAGATCAAGTGGTTTTAATGTTAGATCTCACATAATTTCAGAGATATTCCACATAAAAATAGAGATATTAGGTGGTACATAAGGACGGGTTAGCCCCCCCACATGCAATTTTCTGGCCAAAAATCATTCAGGCTAATGGATATTCGTTAGATCCGGTAAGATTAAGTGGGTTAAACGTTAGATCTCACATAATTTCAGAGATATTCCACATAAAAATAGAGATATTAGGTGGTACATAAGGACAGGTTGGCCCCCCTCACATGCAATTTTCTGGCCAAAATTAATTCAGGCTAATGGATATTCATGTAGTGCTACCCCTGTAGGAGCCACTTGTGTTTGTTCAGTCTGTTACTTTGCCCTTCAACCTGTTGTAGAATCTCATATAACCAATGTATTTCATATTATTCATATTGATATGCATATATTTTATTTATAATTATTATTATTATTATTCATATTATTATATAGTAGTGGTTTTATCAATATTATTCAATAAGTAAAGCAACAATTATTAATCTTTAATAATGTATACTGTATTTTCCATAGATTTAGAAAGTCTTCATTTTTAAGTATTGAACTTTAAATGACCTCTGCTTTATGACAAGTACTTGGACACAGGTGTTCTCGAAAATGTATTAAGATAGTCTACTGGGTGAAAGTTAATTAGAATAGATTCAAGTTATATAGAATTGTCTCAAGTCTGAAATGCAAATAAATCAGACAGATAAAGATAAGAAAACAGGTGGTTTAGAAATAATTAAAGTTATGTACAGCACATTAAATTAAGTTTGACAGGGTCAAACAATAGTCTGCTTGTGCCCTCATTAAAACTGTTAAAATACATGCATATAGTGAAACATATAAAACATCTGGTGGGGTTATTGAAAGTTCATTCTCCCAAAAGTTATAAATCTGTAATTCTTGAACTTAGTTAAATCTTATCAAGATGAGAAGAGTTTGATAACACAGCTGGGTGCCAGACTGTCTCTACACAGGTGTTTTTAATTGGACAAAACCAGTTATAAATCACTTTAATGAACATATAGGAATTTTGGGAATAATTAAGTTTATCTGGTTGTAGAACAGGTGTCAGATTTATGGTTAGTTACACTGACGTAGATCTTAGCGACCAATCATATGTAAGAGAGATGGTTGAGATAAGACTTGTAAAAGGGTATATAAATGCAAGCTCTACAATTGTTACACAGACAAGTCAGATAGGAGCTCATAAGGCTGAACTCTGTGTATGCTGCCCTATTGCACGGGTCATAGAGGTCAGAACCAATGGGCAAGTATCTGTCCATAACTTGTCTCCTCGTACGAGTCAGAGAAGACTTCTTAACTTGTTCCAGAATGTGGTCTTGTGAGGTGAATTTCCCTCACGAACTTGGTCGAGCTGGAACCCAGAACTCTGTGAGGGGACCAGACCACTGGCCGATCGACTGGTCCCTATCAGGTGAGGGGTTCCCAAGAATTGGCAGAAAAGACCCATTCTGGTTCAAGGTGAGAACAATTCACAATTGTTTCAATTTGGTTAGAGGATAAGAATACCTATATCTAATATGCTTGCATTGTAAGAAACTGTGTAAATTAGACCTGTATCTTGTAATACTTTGAACATAAACCTGTATGTTATCAGCTGTTAATAAACCTGCATTGTTGAAGTTCTGCCTGGTTCGATACTTTACTATTCTACTTCATTTGGTGGCCCGTACGGGGACAGCATAACCTCAACTCTGATCTTGCCTAACTCCATGCTGGTGAGGCACTGAGCTCAACACAATTTTGCGCAATTTATATCAGGTTAGCAGACACCTATTATTAGTTCTGCATTGTGTTGTGCCGTGTTTTGCTAGCGCTAGGAGAGGCAGGTAGTTGTTGTTGGGGTATCGCTGTCCACCAGGCAGATCTTTGTGATGGCAGGTTGGGTTTTCTCAACTGTAGGTGCCTTAAAGTACATTGTACAGGATGAGATACCCTGGGTAGAAAATGTATTATTATATATTTTTTTTCTTTTTCTCTTTTTCTTTTCTTTCAATTCTTTCTTTTCCAAAGGGGTACCCCTGTAGAGGGTTAGTTACTCTCTATGTAAACCTAGGTTTAACATGCATGTTGGTTCCCAGGACTGCAAAAATTAGTCAGGAAGAGGTTTTGGGGATTTAGGACCCCTGGAGAACCTATGTTAACATGCATGTTGGTTCCCTGGACTGCAAAAATTAGTCAGGAAGAGGTTTTGGGGATTTAGGACCCCTGGAGAACCTATGTTAACATGCATGTTGATTCCCTGGACTGCGAATTTAAGTCTGGATGAGGTTTTGGGGACTTAAAGACCCCTGAAGAACCTGCGTAACATGCATGTTGTTTACCTTGACTGCAAAATTTTGTCTGGATGAGGTTTTGGGGACTTAAAGACCCCTGGAGAACCTGCATTAACATGCATGTTGGTTTCCTGGATTGGTAATCAATCAGGAGAAGGCTTTGGGGTTATCAGATCCCTGGAAAGCCTAAGTTAAAAAACAAAAACAGTACTGATATGTAGCTACTAGTGGAAAAAGGTACCTTTGTGGTGTAAAATAATACTTATAAGTTTAGAAATGTCAGGAAATGTAAGTCTTGACAGGTAAATAAGGTGAAGGTTTTTGAGCTCCATTTGTTAACAAAGTTAAAAGGTATGTATCGTCTTTGTGCTATAAGTGTATGTGTTTATATGTATCTGTTATAACTGTGTACTAACTGAGTTAAGATCAGGTTGAGACATTCCTGATCGCCGTGGCAAGCAGGGCTTGGCGGTTCTTTGTGTCTTGAGACAAGCGCTTTGGTAAGGAGACGTATGCACGTACGGTGCCTATTGGCTTTACTCTGAGCACTTCTGTCCATAAGTAATTACTAACTAACCTGTCAGTTTTAATAATTCTGTGAATATTTGTATATTTATATATAGTCAGGAATTTGTGTTCATGTGTATGCATACTTTGCTAGGTGGAGTGACTGTGTATTGCTATATAGAAAACAGAAGATAATGACATTTTGTTATTGAATGTTCACAAATGTAAGTTAATTTCTTTGTAATCTTTGTAGACTGTTAGGGAATATTGTATGTGTGAGGGAGACTGATCATCTCCCAAATTAGGTTAGAATAAGTCTGTAGTGGTCGTAAAAACGTTGGTGTGGAAGGACCCTGTGTGTTAGTTCTATGAGTGAAATGTAAGAAGTATGCAACTGATGCTGAATTCTGCATAGTGTATTATTAATAGGGAAATGGTATGTATCCTCCATACAAATACAATTAGAACTTTCTGTGTCATATCTTTGATTTTGTGACACTTGGTATTAGTATTTGATAGGAGGATTTATATTTATATGAGTTAAATGTGTGTGTGTTTTTTTTTTTGCATGAGGTGTGAAATGAATCCCTAAGTGAATGATTGTATGTGTCTTTCGTGGAGAGGCTAGGGATTGATACATCTATGGTGACCGATTGACTTTAGCGTCAAAGTTCCAAATGTTATTGGCAGTGAGTGAGTGTGTGTGTGGAAGGCACAATTCATCAATCTTTTTTTTAAATTCTTTTGAATATGTACCTCAGCTGGATAGCGCCATGAATGGGCTGAGGAGTTAGAAGTTATTTAAACTGTAGAAAAAAAAAAAAGAAAGTTGTTTGTTTTAAATAATTTATGTAGGTAATCATAGAATCTTAAACTGAAAACAAAGGGTTTGTTTTGTTTTATAGTCGTTGGCCCCTTTTTCTTGCTGAAATACTGCAATAGGCAGAGGGTTCAATGTGACATAAATAATACTGAGGTTTATAGTTATAAGAATATTAGGCGTTTTGATGATACAGATGTCTGTAATGATCTCTCCCCTTATTGGGTGTTTAGATAAAATTTATGTATATATCTCATTGTTGTAGCTGCTCTCTGAGTACTATCTGTTGTAGAACCACAAGTCCCAGCATAGCTCGAATCTGTAGATAAATTCAGTGCTGCTAATATAATAAATGTCATGCCTAATATGATTTTACAGTTGTAGGTTTTACATGTTAGACAAGATAATGTATTTCTTTCAGTATGAGCGTAGAAAGCTTAACCACCATTTTAGAAATAGCTGTCTGCACGTATGTGCAAAAACATTAAATTACTCTGTACTAAGATGAAAGGGGCACGTTTAGGGGAATTATGTCTGGTGCCTTTAGACAGAAACTGGATGAGCTGACCAGAAAATAAATAAATAAATAAAATCTCAAAATATGTTCTTATTCTTAAACATTTGTTGATTTTTTATTAGAATATAAACTGTAGATTATAGTAGGTATTTTTCTTTTATATTATGGGCTGTAGTAGTGAAAGGTGCATTTTATTTTTAGTGTATCACTCTTGTAAGTAGGGTGCTTATTCTCCCTTGTAGCTTTTGTTGTTTATTTTGTCATGTCCCTATCTTATTGTACAGTATTATGTATACTGTCATCTTTATATATTTAAAATAAACCAGAACGAAGCAGCGCTAAACCCATCAAAATTAAGATTATACAGTGAAGACCAATATGGAAATAATGTAAAAATGATCAATACTTTAAATAGGAATTAAATTAAAATAAAACTAAAAAGTCCATCTTCTTAATTCCACAGTGCTAGTAGTAGAACCAAACTTGTGATGTAATCGAAAGTTCAATAATACCCTCCACCGCACCACCAGTGCTAAACACCCAAAATGCTCGCTTAATAGACAGGCAAGCAATAGAAGCTTGCGACCTATACCCGGCCAGGGCCTTTATCCGGTCAGGAGCCAAACAGATGGATACCAGGAAGAACCCTCAGGCTGATCTATAGACCAGGCAGGGACCGCCAAACTCGTGGTTCACAGATACCAAGTGTGGGTAGATGTGGATAACGTTCAGATGTATCCCAAAATGAAAGAAGGGTACCATAGCGTAATACTGACAGACATATTTATTAAAAAATATGAAAGCCACTTACAAGATTGTAGTATTTAAAAGCAGATTAGCCAGCCGGCTCGTACAAACACCCGTCCCTCGAACGGCACACGCAAGACGTCAGCACGTCAGCTCCTCCCGACGCGTGTTTCGTCATACAATGACGTCGTCTGGGGCACGGGCGATGCACTGACGTGTCGCATATAAATAGATAAACAGGAAGAACCAAGCCTCGATGTGAGACCAGATCTGGAAATCATCCGCGTTCCACCTCAAGATCTGGCGGAAGTCCTTGTCGGCCATTTTGACTGCTGGAAAAATAATCCCATACAGCGGACTGGACAAAATGAATAAAACCAAAGAAAAAAAAATGAATTTTTAAATTAGCACTAAGCCCACAACCTACAGGTATCGGTCATGTGTACCTTCTGTACCAGGGAGTGGCAACTAAAGATCTAAAGATGGTAATATTATAGCCTAAAGACAGAACTTTGGTTATGATTAATCAAAAACCAATATCCTAAAAATAAAACAGGCAAATTGATAAACATGAAATAAAAAATAAAAATAAATAAATTTATATGGGCGGCACAGTGGCGCAGTGGGTAGCACTCTCACCTAGCAGTAAGAAGGGTCGCTGGTTCGAATCCCGACCACGACACTACCTGCCTGGAGTTTGCATGTTCTCCCTGTGTCTGCGTGGGTTTCCTCCGGGTACTCCGGTTTCCTCCCACACTCCAAAGACATGCTGGTAGGTTAATTGGATCCTGTCTAAATCAGCCCTAGTATAGGTATGAATGTGAGTTAGGGACCTTAGATTGTAAGCTCCTTGAGGGTATAGGGACTGATGTGAATATATAATATTTGTACGCATATATGTAAAGCGCTGCGTAAATTGACGGCGCTATATAAGTACCTGAAATAAATAAATAAATAAATGTAAAATTTTTTTATATTTTTATATTTTAACTGATGGTTTTTATTATATAAAAATTTTTTACATAAATGTATTTATTTTTATTTTTTACTTCATGTTTATCAATTTGTACGAGCCGGCTAATCTGCTGTTAAATACGACAATCTTGTAAGTGGCTTTCTCATTTTTTAATAAATATGTCTGTCAGTATTACGCTATGGTACCCTTCTTTCATTTTGGGATACATCTGAACGTTATCCACATCTACCCACACTTGGTATCTGTGAACCATGAGTTTGGCGGTCCCTGCCTGGTCTATAGATCAGCCTGAGGGTTCTTCCTGGTATCCATCTGTTTGGCTCCTGACCGGATAAAGGCCCTGGCCGGGTATAGGTCGCAAGCTTCTATTGCTTGCCTGTCTGGTAAGCGAGCATTTTGGGTGTTTAGCACTGGTGGTGCGGTGGAGGGTATTATTGAACTTTCGATTACATCACAAGTTTGGTTCTACTACTAGCACTGTGGAATTAAGAAGATGGACTTTTTAGTTTTATTTTAATTTAATTCCTATTTAAAGTATTGATCATTTTTACATTATTTCCATATTGGTCTTCACTGTATAATCTTAATTTTGGTGGGTTTAGAGCTGCTTCGTTCTGGTTTATTTTATTTTATTGTTGTTTGTATCTCACTTTTAGCAGCAGCTTTTTTCTGGGTATTTGTATTTAGCTCAATTAATTTTGTATTTAGCTCAATGTATTTATTTTTCACAGCGCGGTATTCCACTTTATTTATCATCTTTATATATTTGTCTATTTAGTAGTATTCACAAAGATAGCAATGGGATTTATTTATTTGGTAAAAGGGAACTCCAAATTTATATTTGTTTCTTATTTTCTAAAAAGAATAGTGAAGAGTGATGCATGGTAACAGTGCTACCATTTTATTATATGTGCTATATGTAGCACATACAGGGGGGTGAATTAGATAATTAGAGTCTTAATTTTTAATCTTAGCTTGTAAGCTCTGGTGAGCAAGGTCCCTTATTGGTATTGGCTATAACCTATTTTGTCCTACCTGATTACAATATTTAGTAATCATCAGGCTGATTATTAGTTTGCCTAAAGAAATAATTTGTTTCTTTATTCCAGGAGCAGCCAGCACGTTTTTATATGTAAAGTTATACTTTGTAAAATTTCACTCCTTTTGATTTTTTTATTATTCAAGTTCCTAGTTATGCTACTACAGGTGGCAAAGTCAGTTTTTGGATTAGGGTCACTCTGCATTAATATGATCTAATTAACAATAAAATGTGTATATAATTATTCTTAAGGAAGGGACATAGTAATGCACATTTTCTTAACCTCTTTAGATTTAACAGACTGTGCAAGTGACCATGTCATTTTATTTTGATTTCTTTTTAATTATGAACAATCACAATGTAGTTTCACAAAATGTAGTTCTACAAAGTCTATTTTGTGTGCCTGAATATAGACTATTTTGCAATGAAAGAACAAAGCTGTAGATATAGATATACTTTAATAAATGTCTGTTCCTTTTTAAAGCAAATCAAAGTTTTTCAAATGGTCATGCAAATGTACGAGACAACAGCTAAGTGACTGATGTGGGAAATTTTTCCCAGGATTGGAGTGTATACAGCACTGTACCAATTTTTATGAAAAATCAGTTCCATTCTGCTCTATGCTTGGCATAGACGATAGAACCTTGTGTTCACACTCATATTCATTGGTGGATAGGTTGTATGGGCTGTTGTAGACCAAATTAAATACAATTTACTGGGCCATATGAAACTTTGGATAGATTTGTCACTAAATTTAGGAGTTCTAGAGGCAGATCATAGTTGCTTAGACTTCATGCTGTACAGTGGGAGATAAAATGTTCATGTGTTTAAAATAATTAACCAAATTGGTGTAGTTTTGTTTCTAAACAGATCCTTGTTTTAGATGTGATCTCTTGTTCCAATCAAAGCCACTAAAGGAATGTATATCAGTAAACCTTGATGACTGCAAGTACATTAAAGATCATAAAAGGAAGTGGAAGAATTCACAATTCAAGTGTCCATTTAAATACACATTTGTGACAGTGACATTTTCAGTTTCTATAGTAGTCAAAGTCTGAGTGAGATTAGCATGAATGTTATTCACATAAGTGCAAGTGGAATACATACAAGAGACTGTTGCAGACAAAGACATTGGAAGTATTTCAGTAATGGACAATGCTAAATAATTATATGTGATACTTTGTATGTAGAGACTTACTGTTGTTTTGTTTGTTATATATGTTATAAGCAGTATTATTGTGAACACCTTAAAGTGGAACTTTGGTCAGAAAATTAATTCCTGCTGGGTTACTTGAGGCTGACCCCTTTTGCAGGTGTAGCTATGAAACACAGTAAAAAATAAGTGCCTATACTGTTTAAAATCCACTGTTCCACCCTGCTCTACAAAGGCTCAGTTGTGCTCTATTTTTTTGCAATGAATAAAATCTAGAGGCCAGTCTGCTGACAGCGTGAAATTCTACTGCTGCTCAAAAGTTCTGGGCTTCAGTAAAATGGTAGCATAATAATTAATGTGGAATGTATTTTTCTTGCTAAATGAACCTTATTTTATCACATTTTTATGAGTAGAGTTCCACTTTTTTTTTTTTTTTCAAATATAAATTTTATTTATTTTTTAGAATGCCCAACATGGGCTTGAACAAAACAATACAATACAATACATACACACAATGGGAGTGACTAGGAGGGGAGGGGGGAGGGGCACGGTTAACACATCATAGGAAGGGAAGGGGAGGCAAGTTCATGCACATTTCAAAATTATTAGTGTACATCAGATAATTTCCATCAGTAAGAGGTAAACAAAGAGAATCCTCAATCATCCTTCCCTTCCACCGACCTCCAATCGCCTCTCATCCCACCCAGGCTACACCTCAGTGCCTAAGGGGGGAGGGGCAACAGAAGGACCATAGACAATACATAGGGGGAGGGGGGATAGGAAGGAAAGAAAAAGATGAAGGGAGGGAAATGGGGCAGTTGTAGGGAAGGAAGGGAAAAAGGGGGGGGGGGAACACTGGTTGATTCAGGATGGCCCTGCATGCTGTAGTAAGTGGAGAATTGAACTTATCAGGTAGTTCTAAGGGTGATGCCCTCTGAGGACAGAATGAATTGATGCCACAGTGCCCAGGTCTTTTTATACTTTTCCTGATGGTGTCTCGCAGTGAGCACCAGGTCTTCCATTCTACTAATCTCCTCCACCCACCAAACCCATCCCACCACCGTTGGTGGGATTTGACTCTTCCATTGAAGTGGGATGCATGATTTAGTGGCATTAACCAAGTGGCGTACAATGGATTTTTTATATCTTTTAATTGATATTGTATTTACATGTAAAAGGAAAAAGGCCGGGTCCTTTGGGATGTTGTATTCCGTGAACATTTGGATGGTTGCCCGGTCAGTGGACCAGAAATGTGATAACTTCGAGCAGGACCAAAATACATGTAACAACGTACCCCTCTCCACCCGACATCTCCAGCAAAGTGCCGAGGTGTTTGGGTAGTAGGTATGTAGGGCTTGAGGGGTTAAATACCACCTCGTTAGGAGTTTATAATTAGTTTCCTGTATTTTTGTACAGATAGAGGATTTTAATGCAAAAGTTACCATACGTTGAGCCTGGCTCGAAGTGAACGTGCAGTTCAGATCTTTCTCCCATTTACTTAAGAAGGTTAGATGTGTATCATCCGTCGGGGTGATTAAAAGGTTATACATTACGGACAGACTTCTTGCAAGTACACCCTCCTCAGAGCAGTAGTCTTCAAACACAGTCAGAGGTTTGGCGAACCCTTGCGGGTTAGGTATAGACGCAAACAAATTAATTCTTAACTGTACGGCTGTCCAGAATGGTAACTTAAAGGGACCCGTTTGGTTGCTTAGTGTCTCTACGGAGGGCCAGGAATCATTTATTAGGAAGTGTCATGCTTGTGTACCTTTTAAGCCAATTAAGGCGTTCTTAACCTGAGGGTCCAAGCCTGGAGGAAATTGCGGATTTCCTATAATAGGATATAGCGGAGAATTATACGTGGATAATGACTGCAAGAGGCAAGTTTGTGACCCCACACGAAGCGTCGTCCCTATCAATGGGTGTCTTTTGTCTTGTGCCCGAAGGTGTTCATAGCACCAAGCAGCTCCCCGTAGGGGTATCTGCACTTGGGCTTGTTCGAGATGTGTCCATAATTTAAGGTCTTGATGATGGCACCAATCTATAATTCTACCAAGATGTACTTCTTGGTAATACTTTTTCACATCTGGAATAGCCAGACCTCCAGAGACTTTGGGTTGAGAGATAAGGGTTCGAGATAGTCTCGGCTTCTTGTTTGCCCATATGAATTTGTTGAATTGGCTGTGTACTTTTCTAAAGAATGATGTAGGGATCGCGATTGGGAGTGCCTGTAGCAGATAGAGGAATTTGGGTAAGATGCACATCTTGATAAGATTGCATCTACCAAACCAGGAATAAAGGCCTTTACACCAAGATGTCATTAGATTTCGTGTTTTGGTTAATAAGGGAGGGAAATTCAAATTAAAGATATGGTTGAGGTTCGCTGGGACCAAGGTACCTAGGTATGTCAGAGCTGTAGATGTCCATTTAAAATTGAAACTGGAGTGAAGTGTTTGCATTGTCAGTTGCGAAACCTCTATACTCATGGCCTCCGACTTGTTATAATTAATTTTGAGATTGGATATATTACCGTATTCCTCAAACTCCCTAAGGAGGTTTGGGAGAGATATTGCTGGGTTTGAAAGGGAAAACATCATGTCGTCCGCGTATGCTGAGACCTTGTACTGGGTATCCCCAACCGTTAGGCCCTGAATATCTGGGTTATTTCTAATTTTGCACAAAAATGGTTCCAATGAGAGGGCGAAAAGAAGGGGGGACAGCGGGCACCCCTGTCTTGTCCCATTTGTAATTTGGAAGGGGTCTGATAGGATTCTGTTCACTTTGACTTGAGCTGTGGGGGTCTTGTATATTTGGGTAATCCATCCCATCATCTTCTCTCCCAATCCTATATGTCTGAGAACTGCAAATATATATTCCAATTGACCCTATCAAATGCCTTTTCTGCGTCAGTGTTTATAAACACTGAGGGTGTATGGGTCTGGTTGGCTACATATATCAGGTTTAGTACTTTAATGGTACTGTCTCTAGCTTCCCTAGTGGGAATAAAGCCCACCTGATCTAAGTGAACTAGGGACTGCACATGATGGGCTAAGCGGGTCGCTAGGATCTTAGTAAACAGCTTGAGGTCTGTGTTTAACAGGGAGATGGGTCTATAACTATTGCAGACTAAGGGATCCTGGCCATCTTTGGGTATGACCGTGATATGTGCCCGCGTGGTGTCATTTGCAAAGGCTGCCTTGCGTCCTATTTCATTAAAGAAGGATACCATGTGATGGCTGAGAGATGGGAATAGTGTTTTGTAATATGGAAGGGTAAGACCATCTGGTCCAGGGGCTTTACCAGGTTTGGCCGAATTAAGTGCTAATGTCAGTTCTTCTGGCGTTATTGGAGTCTCTAATTTCGCTATCTTTTCTGGTGTCAATGTTAGAGTTCCACTTTGAGTAAATGTTCAATCATTATAAACAAATAGTTTTACTGTATCATTTTTTTGAAAAAAAAAAAAAGTGGGGAGGTGTAATGTAATGAGTATGACGTTTTTGATAAGAATGTATATTATTGATGCTTTATAAGATACGTTATGTTATTTATCTTGATATTTGCAGAGTTATTTAATATGATGTTTTATAATTTATGTTTTAAGACATAGGAGAGGTAGGCTACTAACTTAGACAGTATAGCAGTGACTGACAGAAGAGACCCATGCTGACTGTTATTGTATAATATTCTGCAGTATAGTATGTACAGGGATGGACAAAAAGTGAAATGGTTTTGGGTTTAGCAAACTTTGTGGGAAGACTACAAAATTAAAACTAATGAAATATTTGGACTGACTATATTGATAGTATGACATGACCAGGGTAATAGTGACTGATAGGTGGAGTCAAGGTTAAGAAATGATAAGAATTTGGGGGGCGCATGTGCGGCGCGATGCGGGAAGGACGCGAGTAATCACAGCTCCGTCTGACCTGGCCAGAGCGGGCTGAATAACCAGAGCCAGACAAACACTACGCCGCCGAAAATACTCCATATCCCTCGGGGAACCCTCCGTGCATGCCGGTAAGAAGAACCGGGCATTTTTGCCGTTCACAACACCACTTAACCCACTATCTTCTGAATGCTGCAGGCAAGCAGGCCAGGAAGATGTCCCAAGATGGCACTGGCGCCGGCACACACGCGGCTGCAATGAAACAGCTCTCTAATCCATCCATCCACCCTCTCAACAATGGGAACTGTGAGTACTCATCCCCATTATCTAAAGCTGATTTGGATGCCAGCCTTACCACAATTTTTGATAAGCTGGTAAATAAAATAGAGAGTGAAGTGCATAAAGCCACTACGGCCCTATCTCAGGAAATAGCCAACATAGGAAATCGCACTGACATATTAGAAACCAAACACGATGAACTTTCACTTGCTCATAACGATTTAAGAAAGACTATGAATCTTTGGCTGATAGCTTTGCCTTTATGCAAGCACAAGTGGAAGATTTGGATAATAGGAACAGACGCCACAATATCAGACTGCGAGGTGTCCCTGAAACAGTCACTGATCTGATACAAGCGGTTTCCAAGATCTTCCATAATCTTCTCCCCGACAAACCAATGTCAGCATTCACATTCGACCGTATACACAGAGCCCTGCGCCCCAAACCCCCACCTGACAAACCACCTAGAGATATTATCATGTGCATGAAGGATTTTCTTATCAAAGAGGAAATCATGCGTGCTTCCAGAACCTCCCCAAACATTGCTTTTGAGGGCAACAGGCTACAAATCTACCCTGACATCTCCCTAGCCACTCTGGACAGAAGGCGCAGAATGAAGGAAGTCACAAACATCCTCCAAAAAGCTCACATAAGATACAGATGGGGATTTCCTTTCAAGCTTACAATCCCACATAATGGCTCTACATACACCGTGTATAATGTAATTGAAGGCAAGGAACTGCTAGTCAAACTGGGCCTACTTGATCCAGAACCACCGAACAGATTTCCATCCACTCCAAGACCCTCCCCAATCTGGTCAACTCCATCTTCCAGACGTAATACAGCTGAACAGAGAAGATGGCAACAACCTTTCCAGAACCAAGCCACTTGATCACTTTAATTAACTGACGTTACTTTCCACACAAGGCTCCATTTGTTTTGATGTCCTTTCCGGACTGAATTTTGGTTCTTCTTTACTATTCCCTATTTGAATGGATCATTTTGAGCACAGTCCTACTCATCATTTTGCTAACATTTGAACTTCCCCCACATTTGGAACTTGGACATCATCGAGATTCCTAAAAATTGAATGGAGGAACAAACTTTCCACAACTCTATCTCAAACCCTCTCTTTCCCTTACTCCTTCCTTTTCCCTCCCTCCCTTCCACCCATCCCCCCCACCTATCCCCCCAATTTTGCCTTTCCCCCCCAACCCCCCTTTTTTTTATCACTAAATGGTATATATGTGGCTAAAATGAGTTTTTTAACAGTGTTTAAATGGTAACTCTTAAATGGGTGAACTTGGGGTCTGTTAAAAATGAGATATATTCTCCTTGTCTTTCAACCCCCAAAGATAGATGGTATTTACCTCTGCTGTTACATTAACCCCTCTGGTTGGTATTTAAATGTTTTTTTTCCAGTTTACTCAAATAGCCTGCTAAGTCCGTCATCGCTGGATTGTCTCCCCACCTGCCCATGCGGTTAACTGCTGCATCCTTAATTTGGAGGATGGCACACTTGATGGCATTCGCAGGATCAGGACACATTTGTCCTCCTGATTCAAGTTTAAAATTTTGTGACAAGATATTTCTTGTCCCTTTGTTTTTGTTATTTTTCATTACAGTATTTACCAATTCTGCTTTTATGGTCGATACCTTTTTTAGATTTAAAAATGGAAGTTACAGTAAGACTGTTCAATCTCATCTAATGATCCAATGTTATATTCTTCTTTGTTTCAAATACTCATGTTTTAAATTTGGTACACATTTGACTATAATTTTTCTACTAATATGGTATAAGGTGCCACTCCTATTTCGAGTGCCAAGCTTTAACCTTCCCTTATACTCTCATATGCTTTTCATTTATATTCCACTATGTGTAATTAGGATTGTCTTTTTTCATAAGCAGACCCCTCTACAAATTACCATTGGTACTTAAAGTAATATCTCATAATGTTCATGGCTTCAATACACCCCACAAAAGGAAAAAGGCCTTCCAACACTACAAAAGAATTGGCGCAGATATTATCCTATTACAGGAAACTAATTTCTCTTCCTCTAAACACCCAAACTATTTTGATAAAACATACAATCAATTTTATTATACTACATACCACAATAAAACCTGTGGAGTTGCTATCTTTATACGTAACACTATTATTTTTGACTCACAACATATTTATAAAGATCTAGATAGCCGCTATATCTTTATAAAAGGTCAGATAAATAACAAAGAAATCACTATTGCATCAATTTACGCACCTAATGATTCCCATTCTTCCTTTTTCCAGGGCTTTTTTGAATCTCTGGAAAAACTTAGCTCTCCCCATCTGATTGTAGGTGGTGACTTTAATCTAACAGCACACCCAGCTCTAGATAGAAGCAAAATCTCCCCATCCACCAAAGCTTTCCCTAAATTTTTAAACCGATCCCTTAATAAATTTCAACTTATTGACTCCTGGAGGGCGCATAATATAGGTGCAAAAGTTTACACACATTACTCACACCCCCATGACGTCTACGCTAGATTAGATTACATTTACTGCACGCCTATTCTATTAGCTAACTCCTCTAAAGCTACAATACACCCATGCCCCTGGTCAGACCATGACATTACATTTTTTGAAACCTCACATGTAGGTCTCAAACTCTCCCCCTACAATTGGAGATTAAATGATACAATCCTAACAGATGCCTCAATGACACAGGCCATTACAACACAAGTTGAGAATGATTTTTCTGACAATGTCAATGATGGAACTCCTCCCACTATGATTTGGGTGGCAGATAAAGCAGTCTTAAGAGGCCATTTAATTAGCCTCGCTGCAAACAGAAACAGACAGAGACTCACAGACATCAAATGCCTTACCAAAGAACTTAATGACTTATACCATAAACTGCAAGTAACTCCTTCATCAGAAATTACCAAACAAATACAGGACAAGCGTAAAGCTTTGGATGTTATTCTTTCAGCAAACACAGAGAAATCATTAAGATTTTCCAAGGCTAAATTTCTACTACATAGCAACTCTCCCTCATCTATGTTTGCCAAAAAACTTAATCATGAACACAAACCCCCACATACATATAAACTCAGGGACCCCAAAGGAAATATGATCACACACCCTCAAGAAGTAGTTAAAATATTCTCCACATTTTATAAAGACCTTCTCTCAAGCCCTCAACCTTTTACAGACCAATCATCTAGACTGTGGATAGATGACATCCCACTACCCTCTCTCACCCCACAGCAAATAGAGTCGTTGAACGCCCCCTGTACAGAAATGGAACTGACCCGAATTATAAAATCCCTTAAAACCTCCACAGCCCCAGGCCCAGATGGTTTTTCATCTTCATATTATAAAAAATTTGCCCCCCTACTAACCCCTCATTTGACTAATCTTTTTAATCACATTCTTAATGGTGGACAATTTCCCAATGAGATGCTTCTAGCTAATCTTTCCCTAATTCCTAAACCGCTTAAAGATCACTCTCTTCCTCAAAATTTTCGCCCTATATCAGTTTTAAACAATGACCTCAAAATCTTTGGAAGACTACTTGCTGACAGACTGGCAAAAGTTATCACGAATCTAATTCACATTGATCAAACCGGTTTTACCCCAGGAAGACAAATTGTTGATAATGTTAGACTGGTCACTAATATTATCCAAGATGCAAATCTTTACTCGCGTAAGCTTTGCCTCTTAAGTCTGGATATTCATAAGGCATTTGACAGCGTTAGCTGGTCATACCTTAACTTTATACTACCCAAATTTGGGATATCAGATAAATTCTTGCAGGGATTTAACGCCCTTTATCATAATCCCCAAACTAGAATAAAAATCCCAGGTCACAACTCAGAATTTTTTCCCCTTAGTAGAGGAACTAGACAGGGTTGCCCCCTTTCCCCACTCTTATTTGCACTTGCTATTGAACCATTAGCCCATAAAATAAGGAACAACTATGATATAAAAGGATATACTAAAGGGGAAAACGAATTTAAACTCAGTTTATACGCTGATGATGCTCTCGTATTCCTTACAGATCCTATTACCTCCATCCCATCCCTCCTTAAGGAACTGAAACTTTTTCACAACATCTCTGGCCTCAAAATAAATATGAATAAATGTTCTGCCATGCCAATTAACCTTTCTCAAAACACACAAAACTTATTATCGAGCAATTTTCCTTTCATATGGTGCCCTAATTCATTTAAGTACCTGGGAGTTTCTATAACCTCAACACATAATCAGTTATATAAGTCGTATTACATCCCTCTCTTTTCCAACATTAACACTATCCTTAACTCCTGGTCTTCATTTCATATCTCAATCCTAGGTAGAATATGTGCCATCAAAATGACAATCCTACCCAAACTCTTATATTTTTTTCGCACCCTACCAATTAACATCCCAAAATCCAAATTATTCTCTATACAAAGAAATATTAACAAATTTATATGGGCGGGCAAAAAGCCCAGATGTAGCTATGCCCTGATGCATAGACCCCAGTCTGCAGGAGGTTTGGGTCTTCCCAACATCTGGTTATATTACCTTGCTGCTAGACTAACCCAGCTTTCCCAATGGTTCACCCCTATACATGAGACCCCTTGGAAAAAATTTGAAATCACCTCTATTAAACCACTGTATCTACAAGGAATATTATGGTCTAACATCACATCATACAGTAAACTTTCCAAATTAAATATTATAGTTGCCCAATTTCTCCAACTTTTGGAATAAACACAAAGACACCTTTAAACTTTCCTCTAACATCCCACCCTTAGCATCCTTTTTAGGCGACCCCAGATTTCCACACGCATATAACAACGAAAGACCATTCTTAAACTGGATTAACAAAAACCTTACTACACTTAGATCCCTACAACTAAAATGGAATTTTACCCCATTCCCCTCACTACAATCTATACATGGCCTCCCTTCCTCAGAACTTCACCATTACCAACTAATTAGGAGATTCTATGCTGAATGTTTTGCACTTTCAACAAACCCCTCCAACACAGTGTTTGAACAGATCTGTATCTCCTTTTCTAGAGACAGAGGTTTGATCTCAAAACTATATAGTTTCCTAAACAGTGTTGGAGTCCCAGAAAAATCCTCACAGATGATTAAATGGGAGTCAGATTTGGGCATCACATTCAGCATTGATGATTGGATGTCTATGTCATTTAATCTACGTAAGAGTAACAAAGCCATATCATTCAGAGAAACCCCAATTAAAGTATTCTCAAGGTGGTACCTAACCCCAGTGAAATTACATTCATACTACCCTTTGGTGTCTCCAAATTGTTTTAGAGGTTGTTCAGTTCCTGGCACATTCATACACATATACTGGTCCTGCTCCCACCTAGACCTAATATGGTGTAAAGCCTTTGAAATAATTGAATCCTCCTCTAAACAAAAAATCAC
>NW_027362597.1:0-62774 GCF_042186555.1 Aquarana catesbeiana
GTCTCAGTGATATGTTAGGCGAGGAAAGGAATAGAATAATATTGTCCGCAAATAAGTTTATGTTATGTGATTGTCCTTGAATGGAGAAGCCTGAGATTTTAGGGTGCGTTCTAACTCTTTCTGCAAGGGGTTCAATAAGTAGGTTGAAGATTGAGGGAGAAAGGGGGCAGCCCTGCCTAGTACCATTAGATATGGTAAAGGTATCCGATAGTAAATTAGAGGTGAAAACTTGTGCACAGGGGGAAGAGTACAAGGCCAGTATAGCAGATAGGATGGGGCCAGTAAAACCAAATTTTTGTAGTGTATGACTCATATAGCCCCAGTGTATCCTGTCGAATGCCTTCTCCACATCCAAAGAGAGGAGCAGAGAAGGCATCCGACAGGATCGAGCGTATTGCATAATGTTAATGACCCTTCTTGTGGCATCAGCCTGTTGCCTTCCCGCCGTGAAACCAGATTGATCAGGTTTTATAAGGGAGGGGAGGATGGGAAGTAATCTATGGGCTAATATTTTCGCATAAAGCTTAACATCAGTGTTGAGTAGTGATATTGGTCTAAAGTTGGCCGGGGGTGTGGGCTCTTTACCGGGTTTTGGAATAGTTACCACATAAGCCTTAAGCATTTCTGGGGGAAATGAAGCAGAGGACACCACAGCAGAGTAAATTTGGATTGGAATGTCTTGTAATAGCCATTAGGTAGGCCATCCGGGCCTGGAGACTTACCCAAAGGGAGTGTGCGTATCCCTTTCTGGATCTCAGACTCCCTTATAGGGGCGTTAAGGGCCTCAAGTTGTGTTTGGGAGAGAGAAGGAAGAATAATTTGTGACAAGAAAGCCTGAATGCTCTTCTCTGTTGGTTGTGGTGTGTCAGGGTCTTTATCTAAGTTATATAGTGTTGAGTGATATTCATAAAATGAATTTGCTATTTCTTTAGGGTTGTATATTTTGTGTTTACCTATAGGGTGTATCAGAAAAGGGATTTTAGATTTGGTCCTGGCTGTTTTGAGCCTCTGGGCTAAGAATTTGCCTGCTCGATTGCCTGAAGAATAATGGGACAATTTTAGAGATTGTATGTGTTTGTCATATCTTTTAATTAAAAGGAGTCTGAGATCAGAATGAAGTTGAGAATGTTTTTGGGGAATATGAGAATTAGAGTTTTGTTTATTCAGGGTCTCCAGGGTTTTGATATCGTTAATTAATAGGTTCAGCTTTTGTGTCCTCTGCCTCTTCTCCCTTGCACATATCTGAAGCATCAACCCCCTAACAAAAGCCTTATGGGCGCACCACAGCACCGCCTGGTCAGATACAGAGTTGGTATTTACATCAAAAAATTCAGATAAGTTCTTATTGATATTCCTAACATGTTGTGGCGTTTGGAAGATACGTGAGTTAGCTCTCCAGATATACGCTGGACTTGGAGTGTGCCCCTCCACCACAGTGATGGACACAGGAGCATGGTCAGACCATGTTATGTCATGTATGGTGGAGGAGGACAGAGCTTGTAATAATATCTTATCTACCATTATCAGATCTATTCTAGAATAGGAATTGTGTCTAGCAGAATGAAAGGTATAGTCCTTTTCGTTGGCATGTTGGCATCTCCGTACATCATAGATGTTTTCTGAGTGTAGCAGGGGTTGAAGTGAAAGAGGAGGTCGTTTGGCCTTGGAGGTGGTATCCAAAGAGTAGTCGGGTGATATATTATGGTCTCCACAAATAACCAGGGATCCTTTTTGGATAGTAGAGATTTTGCGGTAAAGTCTCCTGAGAAAGCGGAGTTGGTGGGAATTTGGCGCATATAGATTAGCAATTGTATATGGTTTGTTATTAAGTTCTCCCAAGAGTATGAGATATCTTCCGGATGGGTCCACGTACGTTTCTGATAGGTTGAAGGCTACGGAGTCTCTGATAGCGATAAGGACTCCTTTTTGTTTTGAGGGAGCTGAGGCAAAAAACATATGGGGAAATTTTTTTGTTGAAAGTAGGGGGTGTTGCCAGCTACAAAGTGTGTATCTTTGAGACATAAGACATCTGCCTGGAGTTTTATTGCCTCGTTCTAAACCGAGGCTCTTTTGGCTGGGTGGTTGAGGCCATTTATGTTAAATGAGACTTTTTTAAGCGCCATTTATGTAGTATAAGGGTAGGTGTTTACAGTACCTTAGTCCCAGTAGAACAGTCCTTCTTGATTTGAGGTATCGGCGGTTATTGAGATGACTTGGGTTGCATGAATCCGTAGTAGTGAAGATGTTCACCCGGAGGTCAGACCAGTAGAGGGAAAGAGAGGTTGAAGTAGGGGAAAAAAATAAAAGTTAATTGTAAAAAAATCAAGTATTGCAATAAGATGTCGAAGTCAAATTTGCATTTGAGGGCAGAACAGTTGCCCATATCTCAGAGGGAGAAAAATCTTAGCTGCATACTCCAGACTTTATCAGGAACCTTGATAAGGTGAAGTAGGTTTAATCTTTGTATTTGGATGCTTTTGTGTTATTTTGTTTGGTGCTTTTCTTTTTGGACACTGTTTGCCAGTCGTACTGAGTGTTGAGTTTCGCAGGGGGTGAGGGGCCCACTGAAGAGTGGTCAGGTAGTATATCCAATGATTGGAGTAGCTTGAGCCCCCCTTCCACATCTGTGACTACCGTGGTGTTGCCGTCGTGGGTAACTGTTATAGGGCGTACACACGGTCGGACTTTGTTCGGACATTCCGACAACAAAATCCTATGATTTTTTCCGACGGATGTTGGCTCGAACTTGTTTTGTCTACACACGGTCGCACAAAGTTGTCGGAAAATCCGATCGTTCTAAACACAGTGACGTAAAACATGTACGTCGGGACTATAAACGGGGCAGTGGCCAATAGCTTTCATCTCTTTATTTATTCTGAGCATGCGTGGCACTTTGTCCGTCGGATTTGTGTACACACGATCGGAATTTCCGACAACGGATTTTGTTGTCGGAAAATTTTATCTCCTGCTCTCCAACTTTGTGTGTCGGAAAATCCGATGGAAAATGTCCGATGGAGCCCACACACGGTCGGAATTTCCGACAACACGCTCCGATCGGACATTTTCCATCGGAAAATCCGACCGTGTGTACGGGGCATAAGTTTAACAGGGTATCCCCACTGGTATAGGATTTTATGATTACGAAGGGCCTTGGTCACTGGCAGTAAGGCTTTTTGCTTTTGCATGGTGAATTGTGAGAGATCTGCAAATAATTGGATATGTGCAAATCTTTCTGGGGGTTGTTGGTTTTTGCGGAACGCAGACATAGGTTGTTCCTTAGTTTGATAAAAATGTACTCTCATGAGCACATCTCTGGGTATGTTATCTGGGAGATGTGATGGCTTTGGGAGCCTGTGGATGCGATCGATGTAGATTTCATTCTCTGAAATGATGGGTAGGAAGGTTTTGATTTGATTCTGGGCATATTGCTGGAGTTGTGGAGAAAGAACAGTTTCAGGAACCCCCCTAATCTTAAGGTTGTTCCTTCTTGACCTGTCTTCAAGGTCGGCGACCTTTGACCTAAGCCATGTGATCTCTTCAGACTGGTCATTATGGGCATCAATTAGGGTGTTGTGGGATGCAGCAAAGTCCCCCATTTTATCCTCTATATTGTTGACTCTCCCTCCCAGGGCTCCTAGTTCAGATTTGAAGTTGTTTACACACTGCATCATATCTGTGTGCATGGAGCTGCGAAGGGAGACAAGCATGTCTTTTAGTGTGGTGTCAGATACAGGCCTACCCGTTGTGGGGAATGCTGTGACTGGATCCACCAGCTCTCTTGTGACCTCCATAGAGCAGATTCATGCTTCCTCGCTGGATGTCCTCTGCCAGACGAGGTTTTGACTTTGCTGGGCTGCGGGTCATAGGTGTAGAGGCTCCCGGAGAGCTGTACGTTGGGCCTGCTTGTGAGCCCAGGCTTGACATCGCAGACCGCGAGCTGCCTGTGGGGGAAGGAGGATTGCTCACCGCGGCGGCGCCATCTTGGAGAGGATCGTGGTCTTTCGGCTGGAAGAAATCCGGTAATTTCTTCAGCTGTGCTGTGTCTTTCCGCTTGCGAGTCATCTCACTGTGTCGGCAAAGCTTTTATGCTGGTGGTTGTGAGTGGTTGTGAGCAGGGTATCGGTGTCGTCCCCAAAAACTTTGGTTCCTTTAGCTGGAGCGGAGCTGTAGGATTACACGTCCATTCGGCTGCGCGGTAGCCACGCCCCCCCAGAACATTTTTTTTGAACGCGCTCCTATCAAACATTTTCCGTTGGAAAATCCAATTGTGTGTACGGGGCATAAGAGCGAGAGCAATAATTCTAGCCCTAGACCTCCTCTGTAACTCAAAACATGCAACCTGTAGAATTTTTTAATCGTCGCCTATGGAGATTTTTAAGGGTAAAACTTTGTCGCCATTCCACGAGCGGGCGCAATTTTGAAGCGTGACATGTTGGGTATCAATTTACTCGGCTTAACACCATCTTTTACAATATATAAAAAAAATTGGGCTAATTTTACTGTTGTCTGATTTTTAAATTAAAAATGTGTATTTTTTCCAAAAAAATGCGCAAATACAGTGTGACAGAAAGTATTGCAATGACCGCCATTTTATTCTCTAGGGTGTTAGAAAAAAAATATATATAATGTTTGTGGGTTCTAAGTAATTTTCTAGAAAAAAAAAAATATTTTAAACAAGTTTGAAAAATGGGCCCGGTCCATAAAGTGATACTAAACATTCGGCTTTTTTCTGCTAATCCTGCTCCTTTAAGGTAGTGTAGTGTGTTTTCACTTACCTTTTCATTCAATTTAGTTTTCAAATGCTTTTTTGGGGGGGGTCGTTTTCCCCACTTCCTGTTGTTCTCCCAGATGGTTGCCCCCATCAGCAGAGCCGTTCTGAAGGGGGTTATCATGTGTGCGCGCTCCCTCCACAGGGACTACATCCCTGTGTCTACTGGTGACCCCACAATAGGGACAAAACTTTTTCGTGGAAGGGAGTTTAACAAGACACGTGGCCACTCATTAAAATGAGAAGAAAAGAGGTTCAATCTTAAACTACGTAGAGGGTTCTTTACTGTAAGAGTGGCAAGTATGTGGAATCCCCTTCCACAGGCGGTGGTCTCAGTGGGGGGGCATCGATAGTTTCAAAAAACTATTAGATAAGCACCTGAATGACCACAACATACAGGGATATACAATGTAATACTGGCATATAATCACACACATAGGTTGGACTTGATGGACTTCTGTCTTTTTTCAACCTCACCTACTATGTAACTATGTAGCGTTGTAGCTCCGCCTCCCGTGCTCGTTCTCATTCAAGCAGTCTGGGAAAATGCGGCAATGCACATGTGCGATGCCGCTAAGCATAAAGGAAATTGTAGTTCACATTTAGAATGTGACGTAGTGGCAGGGAGCACGCTCCAATACCCCGAAAGCTGTGAAAATCTAACAGACAGTACTCTGTACATTTATGGATGTGGTACCCAAAATGTGTATTTACCCGCTTTTATATATTCTGTACTGCAGCTTTTCACCATTTTATGGAAGTGTGCAATTTTAAGGCTTGATATATTTGGGGGTGCAGTTAAAATTTACATTCTGACTAAGGCCCCTTTCACACTTATACGACTTCAAAGTCGCATGATTTTACAGCGAATTTACCGCGATTTGCCGCGATTTTACTGCGATTTGGGAGCAGTACTACTTTGCCACGTTTTTGGCATTAACAAATGAAAACATACAGTAGTTGGTATGAATCATAATGGGGAACTCCACGACAAGTTTTAAATAGAAAAACTGGCGTGGGTTCCCCCCAGGGGCATACCAGGCCCTTAGGTCTGGTATGCATTGTAAGGGGAACCCCCTACGCCGAAAAATCGGCGTGGGGGTCCCCCCAAAATCCATACCAGACCCTTATCCGAGCACGCAGCCCGGCCGGTCAGGAATGGGGGTGGGGACGAGCTGGCGCCCCCCCCCTCCTGGACCGTACCAGGCCGCATGCCCTCAACATGGGGGGTGGGTGCTTTGGGGCATGGGGGGGCGCAGTGCGGCCCCCCCACCCCAAAGCACCTTGTCCCCATGTTGATGAGGACAAGGGCCTCTTCCCGACAACCCTGGCCGTTGGTTGTCGGGGTCTGCGGGCGGGGGGCTTATCGGAATTTGGGAGCCCCCTTTAATACTTATTCACCCCATGTGAATAAGTATGGGGTACATGGTACCTAGGCAAAAAAGCGTCAATAAAAAACACAGTACACAGGTTTTTAAAATAATTTATTAGGCAGCTCCGGGATCTTCTTCCGACTTCGGGGGTCCTCTTCCGACTTCGGGGGTCCTCTTCCGACTTCGGGGGTCTCTCCGGCGTCTTCTCCCGGTGTCCGCATCTTCTGCTGGCTCCACCGCTATCTTCTGGCGCTCTTTTGCCAGCGGTGGTCCGGACCTCTGGATCGTCTTCTTCCCTCTTCTCTTCCAGAGATGTTGACACGACGCTTTCTCCAGCCAGAATGGTCTCTGTGCACTCCGCAAGGGACTTATATAGGCGGTGACCCCACCCCCTTATGCCGTCACAGTCCCTGGGCATGCTGGGTCTGTGACGTTTTAGGAGGCGTGGTCACCGGGTGATGACCACGCCCCCTTATGACGGCACAGTCCCAGCATGCCCCGGGAAAGTGGCCTCATAAGGGGGCGGGGTCACCGCCTATATAAGTCCGTTGCGGAGCGTTCAGTGACCATTCCAGCTGGAGAGAGCATTGTGTCAACATCTCTGGAAGAAAAGAAGAAGGCAGAAGTCCGGACCACCGCTAGCAATTGAGCTGCAGAAGATAGCGGAGGAGCCGGCAGAAGATGCGGACACCGGGAGGAGACGGCGGAGAGACCCCCAAAGTCGGAAGAGGACCCCCGAAGTCGGAAGAAGACCCCGGAGCTGCCTAATAAATTATTTTAAAAACCTGTGTACTGTGTTTTTTATTGACGCTTTTTTCCCTAGGTGAATGGGTAGGGGTACCATGTACCCCATACTCATTCACATAGGGTGGGGGGCCGGGATCTGGGGGCTCCCTTATTAAAGGGGGCTCCCAGATTCCCATAAGCCCCCCGCCCGCAGACCCCAACAACCAACGGCCAGGGTTGTCGGGAAGAGGCCCTTGTCCTCATCAACATGGGGACAAGGTGCTTTGGGGTGGGGGGGCCCGGCAGGGTGCCCCCCATGCCCTAAAGCACCCACCCCCCATGTTGAGGGCATGCGGCCTGGTGCGGTCAAGGAGGAGGGGGGCGCTCGCTCGTCCCCACCCCCATTCCTGACCGGCCAGGCTGCGTGCTCGGATAAGGGTCTGGTATGGATTTTGGGGGGTCCCCACGCCGATTTTTCGGCGTAGGGGGTTCCCTTTAGATCCATACCAGACCTAAGGGCCTGGTATGCCCCTGGGGGGGAACCCACGCCGGTTTTTTCATTTAAAACTTGGCGCGGCGTTCCCCCTCTGGATTCATACCAGACAGCTGTCAGCACTGTCTGTCGCTCATCGGGAAAGGAAAGAAAAGTTTTCCTTTCCCGAATAGCGAGCCAGGCTTGTGCTTACAAAGTCGTACTGAAGTCGTGTCTATATTATTCAGGCACGACTTGCATGCTACTTCAGGGTTTAACATTGAGGTCTATGGAGTACAACTCGCATAGAAGTTGGACCAAAGTAGTGCAGGGACTACTTTCAAGTCGGCACGACTTAAAGTCGTGCCAGTATGAATGGTAGTCATTGAAAATCATGGAGAATGACTTGTCATACGATTTTGCAGTACAAAATCGTGGGACAAGTCGTATAAGTGTGAAAGGGGCCTAAATGGGGGCAAAAACAAATATTATGAGAATATTTTCTCTCCTGGTGGAATGCTATTCTTAATAATGAATAGAGTGAATTGGGAAAATACCACATTATGACCACTAGATGGAGCTGATGTCATTAGAGAATACAGATTTTTTTTTCTATCATCATCAGCTCCATCCATTGGCCATAATGATGTATTTTCCTCATACACTTTTTTCTGTATAAATAGAAACTTTCAACCTAGAGAAAAAATAGCCTAACAACATTCAATTTTACCGCATTCACTAAGAATGAATGTACATGAAATTTCATAAAATAAATAGCACTACAAATTTTGATATGAGTTGGTTACTAAAACTATAGATAGCGCCACATCCCTTTATGAATAAACAAATAAAGAAGGATTTTGTCAGGGTTTGAAAGCGCAAACATAACAAATAGATTATAGAAAAATATATACATTTAATATCTTAAAATGGATGAATACATAGAATAAACATTCCAAAGAATCGATCACAGAATATACAGAACTACATGCAAAGCTGATTAGTCTCTACATGTTTCGCCATACAAATAGGGCTTCTTCAGGATAACGTCTGATATTAAAATACTCCTGAAGAAGCCCTATTTGTATGGCAAAACATGTAGAGAATAATCAGCTTTGCATGTAGTTCTGTATATTCTGTGATCGATTCTTTGGAATGTTTATTCTATGTATTCATCCTTTTTAACGTATTAAATTGATATATTTTTCTATAATCCATTTGTTATTTTTGCGCTTTCAAAGTCACACAAAATCCTTCCTTATTTGTTAGCTCTGCAAATTTGTTTTAAATACATCCCTGTAGTGTCTATTTACTTGACTCAACCTCATCATGTCACACACACAGAAACATGTATATCAGATATAAGCACCAGAAAAAATAAGGATTCTCATCCATACAGAGTTTCATCACTTCCGATCACACTTAGCTGATTTACTAAAGGAGGAAAACGTTCACATTCACAGAGAATGTTTTGTTTTCTGTTTTCAATGGAAATGGTCACTGATCTTAATAAATGAGGTGAAGCTGTGCACACTTCAATCATCCAATCATGTGTGAGCAAAAATTCTGTTTTTTTTGTTCAGTTTTTCTCTGCACATGATTGGATGTTCTCTGCAAAAAGGAATTTTGTTTCACTTCATTCAGTAAGATTTCCTAAACATAACTGATCTGATTATATTATACCAGTAAGACCTTGGTTTGAGAGTAACTTGGTTTGAGAGCGTTTTGCAAGACAAGCAATTTTTTTTTTTTATAAATTTTGACTTGATACACAAGCGATGTCTTGATATGAGAGTAGCGTCATGTCACAACTGAGTATAAAAGAGAAGAGAGGCGCCTCTCTTCTCTTTTAGCAATATTTAGCAAAAAGTGTAGCAATATTGTTACATTTAATGAAGGTACAACATTTAGCAACATATTGCTACATTTAGAGGTGCCTCTCTTCTCTTTTATACTCTGGAGCTCCTGCTGGATTTTGCTTCTAATCCCCTTGTGGAGGCTTACATTTGTAGATGGATATTTTATGGTTACACAACCTGGTCACATTGCTATAAACTTTTTATATGGACTATAAACTGAAGGACTTATAAATAAATGGTTGTGGAATGAATCATCTGAGTTTCCAATTATTTCTTATGGGGAAATTTGCTTTGATATACAAGTGCTTTGAATTACAAGCATGTTTCTGGAACAAATTATGCTTGCAATCCAAAGTTTTACTGTATTAGTTTTCAATAAATAACAACAATAGTCATAATAGTAATTAATAATATTAATAATAATAATCAGTATTAATATTCTATATCATATTCCACTATGGATACATTGCCATAGATAACACATGGTGATCTGATTATATTATACTAGTTTTCAATAAATAACATTAATATTAATCATAGTAAATAATAATATTAATAATAATAATTGGTATTAAAATTCTATATCATATTCCAATAAGGATACATTTCCATAGATAACACATGATCAGAATAGGAAGGACGGTTATAATTACCTGGACTGGATTAACTGCAGTCAGCTTTATATTGATTCTGAATTGGATAGAGGAGGGGAGAATTTATTATAAATTATATTATATATATTATTATATAATTATTTATTTTACCTATCTTAGTGAATGAGGTGAAGTTGTGCAGACTTCAATCATCCAATCATGTGTGAGAAAACATTCTGTTGTTTTTTTTTTTTTTTCAATTTTTCTCTGCACATGATTGGATGCTCTCTGCAAAGAGGAATTTGATTTCATTTCATTCAGTAAGATTTCCTAAACATCACAATAAGATTTGATGATATTATACTAATATATATTAATAATAACAATAAAAAATAATCAGTATTAATACTCTATGTTATATTCCACTATGGATACATTTTCATAGATAAGACATGATCAGAATAGGAAGGACGGTTATAATTACCTGGACTGTGAGGACGGAGCTCTTCTGTCTTCTATCAGTACAACTGCAGTCACTTTCTATAGGAATCTGCTATGGATGGGGAGGGGAGGGGGGGAGGGTGAGTGTAGAGAAGGGGAGGGGGGAAAGGGATGGGGGAGGCTTTTCCTAGAAATGGAAGATTTCCTAGCAGCACATAAAAATGTTACTTTCACTTTCATTTTAATCCTCTTGTATTTTATTGTATTGTAACTGTATTGTCTCCCTTTTATATTGTAAAGTGATGTGAAAACTGTTGATGTTATATAAATCCTGTATAATAATAATAATAATAATAATAATAATAATCCCTGTCATCTGTTCTTATTCTGTATGTATGGACTCTGCACAGTACTACTTCTCTTGTCCTGTATGCCAAGTGTAATTCTCAGTATCTGTTCTTATTCTGTATGTATGCATAATTACCAATTGTCCCGAATTTCCCGGGGCATTTCCGGGATTTAGACAATTTCCTGAATTTATTGCTTCCCGGGAAATGTCCTGAGAAATCCAGGTTTTCCACGATTTTCCACTGCCGCAGCTAGAGGTCCGCGGCCGGCTGAGACATTGTCTGCACAGGTCCGCTGGCCGCCATTTTTAAGAAGACCAGGAACACGGCTGGGCGGCTAGATTGAGCTCCTGTGTCACCACCCACCCTCCACCCCGCTTCGCTCCCACCACCCCCTGCCCCACTCCACCCCATTATTGTAATCATGAAGCTGGTGGAGATATACTAGGAAAAAATACAGTTGTAAGGGGGGCTCCGCTGGGGAAACCTGATGTAAGGGAGGCTCCGCTGGGGAAACCTGATGTAAGGGGGGCTCCGCTGGGGAAACCTGATGTAAGGGGGGCTCCGCTGGGGAAACCTAATGTAAGGGGGGCTCCACTGGGGAAACCTGATGTAAGTTGAGCTCCGCTGGGGAAACCTGATGTAAGGGGGGGCTCCACTGGGGAAACCTGATGTAAGGGGGGCACAGCTGGGGAAACCTGATGTAAGGGGGGCTCCACTGGGGAAACCTAATGTAAGGGGGCTCCGCTGGGGAAACCTGATGTAAGGGGGGCTCCGCTGGGGAAACCTGATGTAAGGGAGGCTCCGCTGGGGAAACCTGTTGTAAGGGGGAGCTCTGCTGGGGAAAGCTGATGTAAGGGGGGCTCCGCTGGGGACATCTGATGTAAAGGGGGCTCCGCTGTGGAAACCTGTTGTAAGGGGGGCTCCGCTGGGGAAAGCTGATGTAAGGGGGGCTCCGCTGGGGACTTCTGATGTAAGGGGGGCTCCGCTGGGGAAACCTGATGTAAGGGGGGCTCCGCTGGGGGCACCTGATGTAAGGGGGGCTCCGCTGGGGACATCTGATGTAAGGGGGCTCCACTGGGGACACCTGATGTAAGGGGGGCTCCGCTGGGAACATCTGATGTAAGGGGGGGCACCACTGGGGACACCTGATGTAAGAGGGGCACCGCTGGGGACATCTGATGTAAGGGGGGCTCCGCTGGTGACACCTGATGTAAGGGGGGCTCCGCTGGGGACACCTGATGTAAGGGGGTGCTGCTGGGGACATCTGATGTAAGGGGGACTCCGCTGGTGACACCTGATGTAAGGGGGGCTCCACTGGGGACACCTGATGTAAGGGGGGCTCCGCTGGTGACATCTGATGTAAGGGGGCACTGCTGGGGACATCTGATGTAAGGACGGACTCTGCTGGGACACTTGATGCAAGGACGGATTCTGCTGGGGGCACCTGATGCAAGGACGGACTTTGCTGGGACACCTGATACAAGGACGGACTCTGCTGGGACACCTGATGCAAGGACGGACTCTGCTGGGACACCTGATGCAAGGACAGACTGTTCCGACGGTATCTGTTCTTATTCTGTATGTACGGACTCTGTACAGTACTACTTCCCTTGTCCTGTATGTCGGGTGTAATTTTGTAAATGCTGTATTATGGCCACTAGATGGAGTTGAAAGTAACAAGAGATATAAAGTAACAATTCTAGAGAACACTGGAGGGATTAGCAAATAAATGTAAGCATTCTTAGAAAGACATATGTATTTCCTATCTGCCCGAGCACAATTTTGTGTCCATAATGCAGTATTCTGTACATAATAAAACAACACTTATTTAGAAGAGAAATAGCCTACATAACATTGGTATTAGCCTAATTCACGCAGAACACATGTGACTTTCATGCGACGTTTGAGGGTTTACGTTGCAGTCTATGGCACTCAAAAAAAAAACCCCGGAAGGGTAGTTACCACCAAAATAAATCTCTTTTTGTGTGAAAAAAAATCTCATATGGATACAGTGTTGCATGACTGCGCAATTGTCATTAAAAAAGTGTGAAAGTGCTGAAAGCTGAAAATTGGCCTGGGCAGGAAGGGGGTAAAAGTGCCCGGTATTGAAGTGGTTAACCACTTCAGCCCCGGAAGGATTTACCCCCTTCCTGACCAGAGCACTTTTTACAATTTGGCACTGCATCGCTTTAACTGCTAATTGCGCGGTCATGCAATGCTGTACCCAAACGAAATTTGCGTCCTTTTCTTCCCACAAATAGAGCTTTCTTTTTATGGTATTTGATCACCTCTGCCGTTTTTATTTGTTGCGCTATAAATGGAAAAAGACCGAAAATTTTGAAAAAAAATGATATTTTCTACTTTTTGTTATTAAATAAATCAAATAAACTCAATTTTAGTCATACATTTAGGCCAAAATGTATTCGGCCACGTCTTTGGTAAAAAAAATGCCAATAAGCGTATATTTATTGGTTTGCGCAAAAGTTATAGCGACTACAAACTAGGGTACATTTTCTGGAATTTACACAGCTTTTAGTTTATGACTGCCTAAGTCATTTCTTGAGGTGCTAAAAAGGCAGGGCAGTACAAACCCCCCCCAAATGACCCCATTTTGGAAAGTAGACACCCCAAGGAAATTGCTGAGAGGCATGTTGAGCCCATTTAATATTTTTTTTTTTTGTCCCAAGTGATTGAATAATGACAAAAAAAAAAATTACAAAAAGTTGTCACTAAATGATATATTGCTCACACAGGCCATGGGCATATGTGGAATTGCACCCCAAAATACATTTAGCTGCTTCTCCTGAGTATGGGAATACCACATGTGTGGGACTTTTTGGGAGCCTAGCCGAGTACAGGGCCCCGAAAACCAAGCACCGCCTTCAGGATTTCTAAGGGCATAAATTTTTGATTTCACTCCTCACTACCTATCACAGTTTTGAAGGCCATAAAATGCCAAGATGGCACAACCCCCCCCCCCCAAATGACCCCATTTTGGAAAGTAGACACCCCAAGCTATTTGCTGAGAGGCATGTTGAGTCCATGGAATATTTTAAATTTTGACACAAGTTGCCGGAAAGTGACAATTTTTTTTTTTTGCACAAAGTTGTCACTAAATGATATATTGCTCAAACATGCCATGGGCATAAGTGGAATTACACCCCAAAATACATTCTGCTGCTTCTCCTGAGTACGGGGATACCACATGTGTGGCACTTTTTGGGAGCCTAGCTTCATATGGGGCCCCGAAATCCAATCACCACCTTCAGGATTTCTAAGGGCGTAAATTTTTGATTTTACTCCTCACTACCTATCACAGTTTCGAAGGCCATAAAATGCCAAGATAGCACAAAACCCCCCAAAATTACCCCATTTTGGAAAGTAGACACCCCAAGCTATTTGCTGAGAGGCATGGTGAGTATTTTGCAGCTCTTATTTGTTTTTGAAAATGAAGAAAGACAAGAAACATGTATTTTTTTTCTTTTTTCAATTTTCAAAATTTTGTGACAAAAAGTGAGGTCTGCAAAATACTCACTATACCTCTCAGCAAATAGCTTTGGGTATCTATTTTCCAAAATGGGGTCATTTTGGGGGGTTTGTGCCATCTGGGCATTCCATGGCCTCCGAAACTGTGATAGGCAGTGAAGAGTGAAATCAAAAATTTACGCCCTTAGAAAGTGTGAAGGCGGTGCTTGGTTTTCGGGGTCCCGTACGCGGCCAGGCTCCCAAAAAGTCTCACACATGTGGTATCTCCCTACTCAGGAGAAGCAACAGAATTTATTTTGGGGTGTAATTTCACATATTCCCATGGCATGTTTGAGCAATATATCATTTAGTGACAACTTTGTGCAAAAAAAAAAAAAATTGTCTTTTTCCCGCAACTTGTGTCACAATATAAAATATTCCATGGACTCGACACGCCTCTCACCAAATAGCTTGGGGTGTCTACTTTCCAAAATTGGGTCATTTGGGGGGGGTTTGAAATGTCCTGGCATTTTATGCACAACATTTAGAAGCTTATGTCACACATCACCCACTCTTCTAACCACTTGAAGACAAAGCCCTTTCTGACACTTTTTGTTTACATGAAAAAATATATTTTGTTTGCAAGAAAATTACTTTGAACCCCAAACATTATATATTTTTTTAAAGCAAATGCCCTACAGATTAGGGTGTTTCATTTTTTTTTTTCACACAGTATTTGCGCACTGATTTTTCAAACGCATTTTTTTGGGAAAAAACACACTTTTTAAAATTTTAATGCACTAAAACACACTATATTGCCCAAATATTTGATGAAATAAAAAAGATTATCTTAGGCCGAGTACATGGATACCAAACATGACATGCTTTAAAATTGGGCACAAACGTGCAGTGGCGACAAACTAAATACATTTTTAAAAGCCTTTAAAAGCCTTTACAGGTTACCACTTTAGATTTACAGAGGAGGTCTACTGCTAAAATTACTGCCCTCGATCTGACCTTCGCGGTGATACCTCACATGCATGGTGCAATTGCTGTTTACATTTGACGCCAGACCGACGCTTGCGTTCGCCTTTGCGCAAGAGCAGGGGGGGACAGGGGTGCTTTTTTTTTTTTTTTTTTCTTTCTTTTTTTTTTGCTTTTTTACCTTATTTTTAAACTGTTCCTTTCATTTTTATTTTTTTTTTAATCATTTTTATTGTTATCTCAGGTAATGTAAATATCCCCTTATGATAGGACTAGGTAGTGACAGGTACTTTTTTTTGAAAAAATTGGGGTCTATTAGACCCTAGATCTCTCCTCTGCCCTCAAAGCATCTGACCACACCAAGATCGGTGTGATAAAATGCTTTCCCAATTTCCCAATGGCACTGTTTACATCTGGCGAAATCTAAGTCATGAAATGCTCGTAGCTTCTGGTTTCTTAGGCCATAGAGATGTTTGGAGCCACTCTGGTCTCTGATCAGCTCTATGGTCAGCTGGCTGAATCACCGGATGCATTTTCAGGTTCCCTGTTGGGACAGGAGAGCCAGAGAAAAACATGGAAGACGGTGGGGGGGGGGCATTCCCTACCACTGCTTGTAAAAGCAGTCTAGAGGCTTATTAGCCACTAGGATTGCTTTTACATGAAAGCCGACCGCTGGCTGAAAAGAATGATACCAAGATGATACCTAAACCTGCAGGCATAATTCTGGTATAACCACTTAAAGTCCAGCAACATACCAGTACGTTGCTGGTCCTTATTGGGCATATATTGTAAACTTTTTTTTCATGCAGCCTGTGGGCTGAACGAAAAAAAGATATTGATCGGTGGGTATGCCCACCATTAGAATACCTCCCTTCATCCACCCACTTGTAATGATGGGCATACATGCACTGTATATATATATGCTGAAGCATGGGGGCATCCTCCTGCAAAAGTTAGGAGCAAATCGCTCCTCCGCCTTCTGCTGCCCCCACGCTTCGGCATATATACTGAAGTATGTAACTGTGGTGGTGAAATCACCTCCGACAGCGCTGGAGTCACGGCTTTATGTATCGTGGGAGCAAACGCTGTTGCTGTCAAGATAAATAAATCCGCGCTGCAACTGAATGGCGTACCTGCTAAGCAAATGATGGTTAACAAAAAAACAAAGTAACATTACAGTATAACAGTAATACTTACCATACCTGCAAATCAAATACAAAAAAAAACATAGTAAAAAATAAAACATTTAATGCAACCTGTGCCTACCTAAAATATATATATGCCGAAGCATGGGGGCATCCTCCCGCAAAAGGCAGAAGCAAATCGCTCCTCCACCCACTGCTGCCCCCACGTTTCGGCATATATGCTGAAGTATGTAACTGTGGTGGTGAAATCACCTCCGACAACGCTGGAGTCACGGCTTTATGTATCGTGGGAGCAAACGCTGTTGCTGTCAAGATAAATAAATCCGCTCTGCAGCTGAATGGCGTACCTGAAAACAAAAAAGTGGTTAACAATAAAAAAACAAAGTATAAAAAAATTGCATACCTATAAAGCAAACATGATAAAAACATAACAATAAAACATTGCAGTATAGAATACAATAAAAAAGAGCAGAACAATAGAGAGAGAATAGAGAGAGAACAATAAAAAAACAACTATTTTTGTTTTTTTTATTATATATATTTTTTTGTGTTTTTTTTCTTTTTTTTTACTTTTTTTTTTTTTTACACTTTTTTTTGTAACTTTAACTTTTTTAACTGGTACCAGGTTTGGGTCTCTCAAAATGCGATGGCATCTTGGCAGACCCTGTGAAAGTGTGTCCTAGTCCATGCAGTGCTGTACCCTACGCTAAAACTCAACTAATGTATGGTAGCGTTCAAAACATTCACCAGTGCAAAGACCAGGATTGTCAGGACAGAAGGGACAATAATACTGGGTGTCACGCCTAAATCCGCGCTTGCTGCAGACACGACATCTTTTTTGGGGGGTTCGTTGGGTAGGGGTACTTGGGAGGACATATAGAAAATGCCTCTCATGCAGCCGGCTTACTGCATTTGGTTGGGGATGGTGAGGTGGACCACCGTCCGGATACAGAAGGGCTCTGACGATCTCTTCCTGGAATTTAAGGAAGGATCCAGTCTGTCCTGAAGCTCTGTATAGCACATAAGCATTCAGCAAAGCCAATTGTAATAAATAAACATACACTTTTTTGTACCAGCGTCTGGCCTTACGGGCAACTAGGTACGGCGCCAACAACTGGTCGTTGAGGTCCACCCCTCCCATATTTTGGTTATATTCGTGGACACAGAGGCGTTTCTCCACAACACCAGTCGCCGTAGTAATTTGGACCGTTGTGTCTGCATGAAGGGAGGTAAGAACGAAAACATTCTTATTGTCCCTCCACTTCATAGCGAGCAAGTTATTACACTGCAAGCAGGCTCTCTCCCCCAGCCTAAGACGGGAATATACAAGCCGCTGGGGAAAGCCCCAGCGATTAGGTCGCACGGTGACACATGCTCCAATCTGATGATCAAAAAGGTGGCTAAAAAGTGGCACGCTCGTGTAATAATTGTCCACGTACAAGTGGTACCCCTTTCCGAATAAGGGTGACACCAAGTCCCACACTATCTTGCCAGAGCTTCCTATGTAGTCAGGGCAGTTTGTCGGCTCTACATGACTATCTTTGCCCTCGTAAACCATAAAACTACATGTATAGCCTGTGGCCCTGTCACAGAGCTTATAAATCTTGACCCCGTATCTGGCACGCTTGCTGGGAAGGTACTGTTTGAATGACAAGCGGCCAGAAAATTTAATCAGGGACTCATCAATGCAGACAACTTGATGGGGAGTAAACAAGTCTGCAAAACGTTGGTTGAAGTGGTTTACGAGGGGCCGAATTTTGTAGGGCCGATCGTATTCAGGGTCTCCACGAGGACGACAGAGTTCATTGTCGTTGAAGTGCATGAACCGCAAAATCTGCTCGTATCGTTCCCTGGCCATGGAGGCAGAGAACACAGGCATACGGTAAATTGGGTCAGTGGACCAATATGACCGCAACTCACTCTTTTTTTTATGCCCATGTTGAGGGAAAGGCCCAGAAAGAGCCTAAATTCAGAAACCATAATTGGTTTCCAATCTCTGGCAAGGGAGGACTGGGGAATAGTGGCGATGTGTTGACCAGCGTACAAATTGCTTTGGTCCACAATAGATCTATAGAGATCTTCGTCGAAAAACAGCGAATAAAAATCCAGTGGCATAAAATCAACTGTTTCCACCTGAATTCTGGGTTGGCCAGTGAATGGGGGAAGTACGGGTGCTGCAGAAGTGGTGGGTTACCAATTCGGATTGGCGAATGCAGCAGGAAGGGCACTATGGGCACGACAGGCCTGTGTTCATCTTCTTGGTGGCAGTGGTATACTACTTGTGCTTGCCACCTCGCCAGCTTGAACTGCACTTATGGGACTTGCCACGAACCAAGTGTTACTGCAGTGCTGGATGTATGACCAGGGTGTACTAGGCCGCTGGTGCTTGCCAGTTCACCAGAAGGAATAGCGGCACTAGTACTTCTCTGCTCCATACGAAGGACCTGCGGTTCTTGCACTTCAAGGACAGAAGAAGAAGATTGGGGTCTGGTATGCCTGACCTTAGCAGGGACCACAACTCCGTCGTCAGAGCTATCTGTCATGGAGCCGCTGTCCTCTACAGGATCGTATTCTGAGCCTGAATCTGACAGATGAGTGACTTCATCTTCACTATCTGTCATGCTCAGAAACGTGTAGGCCTCTTCACTAGTGTACCTTCGATTTGCCATTTTGGGCTCTAAATTTAGGGGTACACTAGTGAGACTCACAGGCAAAAAAGCTCCTGACTTTTAGCGACTAGTACTTCTCTGCTCCATACGAAGGATGCTACCAAAAAACTGTTAGCGATTGCAGGGATCAGGCCTGACTCTGTGAACGCTGCAGTTATGTGTGCTTAGTGTTTTGTAAGTGACAGTTATCAATCGATACTGCACTTGGGTGGGCTGGGCTGGGCCGAGGAGCAAAATGCAGGTGCTAGCAGGTATCTGGGCTGATCCTGCTAACACTGCATTTTTGGGAACCCTAAACTGCTGAGGACGCTAGTTTGGATCTGATCGGATCAGATATTGATCCATTCAGATACTATAGCACTAAGGGAGGTGTATGCTGCGTACGGAGGGTGTTAGAGGTACTGGCACTAACCTGACGCTGCCTGGGGTGACACAGACCTTATCTGATCCTAAAAACGTAACTTATATCACCGCCAGGCAATTAGGGGGTTAAACCTTTATGAGGTAATAAACGGCGGGTGCCCTAAAACTATAATAAACTATAAAAAAACAAACTAACTAACCAGCGTCACCCGTAACACTTATACGGTGATCGCTGGTGAAAGGGTTAACTAGGGGGCAATCAGGGGGTTAAAATCTTTAGTAAGTAGTATATGAGGGTCCCTAACGCTATAAAACACTGACGGCGAACCTATATACTTACCTCCCTAACTAGCGTCACCTGTGTCACTAATACAGCGATCAGAAAAATGATTGCTTAGCGACACTGGTGACGGGGGGTGATCAAGGGGTTAACCTTTATTAGGGGGGGTTAGGGGGGTACCCTGGACCTAAAGGGGGGTACCCTAGACCTAAAGGGGGCTAACCCTAACTGCCCTAACACTTATAACTGTCACAAACTGACACCAATGCAAAAAAAAACTGCTATTGGTGTCAGTGTGACAGGGGGTACAGGGGGGTGATTGGGGGTGACTGGGGGGGTGAAAAGTGTGCCTAGCGTGTTCTAATGAAAGTGTAGTGTTGGTGCACTTACTTGATGTCTTCCTTACTCGGCGCCGGAACGAATAGACCGGCTCGAGGAGGGATGACATCACTTCCTCTCCCTCTGTTTACATTACAGAGGCAGAGGAAGGATTTTCATTCGCCGGGAGTGATCGGGAGGGGGTGGCCACGAATGGATGGCCTCCCCCTCACCTCTCATCGCCCGCGAACAAATGCTGGCCGCCTCTGGCACCGGGGGGGGGGCAGTCGGACCCCCCACCTGCGGGAGGCAGATCACGTACGTGATTTTGCCTGCCCGTGCCATTTAGCCGCAGTATATCTGCGTGAGGCGGTCGGCAAGTGGTTAAACATTCAGAAATGTCATCACCCTACATTAATCACCTGAATGAGCAGAGATGAGCACAATGAACATGTACAGCTGCTACTTCGTGGGTCCCGCTGACTTGATGTCTGCGGGGATACCCACGATCGTCTCACGGATCGGGAGCGGTGATCGGGAGCGGTGATCACTGTTGTGTCACACACAGCCCCTCCCCCCACAGTTAGAATCACTCCCTAGGACACACTTAACCACTACAGCGCCACCTAGTGTTAACCCCTTCACTGCCAGTCACATTTACACAGTAATCAATGCATTTTTAATTGCACTGATCGCTGTATAAATGTGAATGGTCCCAAAATCGCGCCAAAAGTGTCTGATCTGTCCGCCATAATGTCGCAGTCATGATAAAAATCGCTGATCGCCGCCATTACTAGTAGAAAAAAAATATCAATAAAAATGCCATAAAACTATCTCCTATTTTGTAAACAATATAACTTTTGCGCAAACCAATCAATAAACTCTTATTGCGATTTTTTTTACCAAAAAATATGTAGATGAATATGTATCGGCCTAAACTGAGGAAAAAAAATATTTTTTTTATATTTTTTGGGGATATTTATTATAGCAAAAAGTAAAAAATATCGCTTTTTTTCAAAATTGTCGCATTTTTTTGTTTATAGCGCAAAAAATAAAAACTGCAGAGGTGATCTAATACCACCAAAGGAAAGCTCTATTTGTGGGAAAAAAGGATGTCAATTTTGTTTGGGAGTCACGTCGCAGCAGCGCGCAATTGTCATTTAAAGCGATGCAGTGCCGAATTGCAAAAAGTGCTCTGGTCTTTGGGCAGCCAAATGCTCCGGGGCTGAAGTGGTTAAATAAAGGACAAAAACTGCCTACTGTATTTTTTTACATTACACTTTTTTTGGTGAATGAGTAGAGGTCCTATTGGGGGGGGGGGGTGCTGGGATCTGGGGCCCCCTTGGTAAAGGGAGCTTCTAGATTTCGATAAGCCACCCCCACCTGTAGATTAAGTGGTTAATAGGTGTTATGTACCATCTTGACAGACATTTAGAATTTGTTTCTATCGTGGTATGCGGGGCTTTTTTTCCCAAGGAATAGGTGCAGGAACTCCCACCTTCTGAGTCACCCTTTGTTTCTGCCCCGTACTTACCTCTGAGCACCGTCCCTTGGATCCACCTATCTACCTACCTACCTGTATACCTGAGAATACAGAACCAAGTATAATTTTGTGCTGCTTTGCACGGAATCTTTTAATGGTAACAAGAAAGACAGTAAAATAGATCCCCTGTTGTGAACAATAGACCCCACCCTAGCAACAGTAGACCCCCCAGAAACAATAGACCTCCCTCAGCAACAGCAGATCCCCCTATGCAACCATTGACCCCCCCAGCAACAATTTCTCCCCACAACAAAATAACACCCCAGCAGCAACAACAGATCTCCCATCAGCCAGCAACAATAGACCCTCCACCAGCCAGCAACAATAAACCACTCCCTCAACAGTAGATCCCTCTCAGCAACAATTGCCCGTCCAAAAGCAACAATAGACCTACCCAGAAACAATAGACCCTCCAGCACATCCCAGCACTCCTTTCCATTACATACATTCATTGCTGGAGGTGCCGGAACTGCATCCCCCCCCCCCCGCGTTCCAGCTGAAAAAGAGCCCTGGTGGTATGTGTATATATATATATGGGCGTGGCCCTATGACCGAGACAGATATGGATCACATAAACACGCGACAAGACTTACAACATAAATAGACCTCAAGTGTGCTTTGGTCGTCTGGTCGGTATGCCAAGAAAAGGGGGCATAGCCATGATAAGTAATAGGTGATTATGGAGAAGGATGTGCTGAGAAGTGCCCTGAAAAAGGGATGGGAGGGAGGCAGGGAGGGAGGGAGGGAGGAAGGGTATCGCGCACTGGAACCGACAAGGAGCATGGGCGAGTGGGCTGCTTAAATACCCTCCGGGCTCCTCCCATAAATTCAGTCCACCATACTAGCCTTATATATATATTTACACATAAATTCAGGCCACCATACTGGTCTTCTTATATATATATATATATATATATATATATATATATATATATATATATACGCACTTTGATTGACAATTGCGCAGTCATACAACACTGTACCCAAATTAAATTTTTATAATTTTTTTCCCTACAAACAGATCACCTCTGTGTTTTTTTTTTTTTTTTGTAAAAAAAATGTAAAAAGACCAAATTAAAAAAAAAATGATATTTTTTTATATTTTGTTAGAAAATTTTGCAAACAGGTAATTTTTCTCTTTCATTGATGTACACTGATGAGGCTGCACTGATGGGCACCAATAGGCTGCATTGATGGGCACCAATGGGCTGCATTGATGGGTACTGATAAGGCGGCACTGGTGGGCACTGATAGGTGGCACTGATAGGCGGCACTGGTGTGCACTGAGAGGTGACACTGAGAGGTGGCACTGATGGGTGACACTGAAGGGCATTGATAGTTGGCACTGGTGGGCACTGAGAAGTGGCACTAATAGGTGGCACTGATAGCTGGCAGTGATGGGTGGCAATAATGGGCACTGATCGGCACTGGTAGGTTACACTGATAGGCAGCACTGCTAGGTGGCATTGATGAGGCACTGATTTGCACCACTGGTGGGCATTGATAGGTGGCTCTGGTGGGCACTATGGGCACTGGCAGGTGGTACTGCTTCGCACAGATGAGGCAGATGTGCCTTTTCCTCTTTGGGCGATGTCCCTTGCACATAAGCCGGTGATCAGCTTTTTTTTTCTCCTCATGCTGTCAACGTGAGGAGAAAAAAAAACGATTACCGAGCTTTTGTTTACATCACGTGATCAGCTGTCATTGGCTGACAGCTTATCATGTGGTAAGGGACCAGGATCGGCCCCTCACTCAGATCTGTGATCACCCGAGCGGGGAGCGTGCAAAGGGGGGGACGTCATACGACTGCCTCCCGGAAATTTAGGTCCGCACTGTGGCCGTCATTCATTCGGCTATAGCGCGGACGCCAAGTGGTTAAATAACAAACGGACGGAGCTCTTCTGTCTTCTATCAGCACAACTGCAGTCAGCTTTATAAACTAATCTGCTGTGGATGGGGGGAGGGGGGCTTTTCCTGTAAATGAGAGATTTCCCGGAACAAAGGAATGTTACTTTCACTTTCAATCTCTGTTTGTAGGTTGGCAGATCCTTGTTAAAGGGATACTAAAGGTTCGTTTATTTTTTAAACAAATAACAAACATGTCATACTTACCTCCACTGTGTAGTTCATTTTGCACAGAGTGGCCCCGATCCTCCTCTTCTGGGGGCCCTCGGCTCTTGCGGCTCCTCCCCGTATTAGAGTTGCCTTGCGGGCGCGCTCCCTGTCATACAGTCTGCGTCCATAGACATTGAGTGTTTGACTAGGCCCTGCCCCCCGGCACCTGCGTCATTGGATATGATTGACAGCAGCGGAAGCCAATGGCTGCGCTGCTATCAATCTATCCAATCAAAACTGGGATTCCATGGAGAGAAGGACGGCGGGGACGCACCCATGGAAATTGTTGGCTCAGGTAAGTAAAACGGGGAGGGGGGGTCTGGGGGGCCAGACACTGCAAGGTGTTTTTTCACCTTAAGGCATAGGATGCCTTAAGGTGAAAAAACATGAAGGTTTACAACCCCTTTAAATAAGGACATGTGTGTTCCAATCCATTTTTTTGGTGCATTTTCTATGCATTTTACAGCGTTCCAGTACAGTCCAGTGCAGGAAAAAATGCAGCATGTTCCACTTTTTTTCCTGGAACTGGAACTGCAAGCACTGGTGTGAACTATGCCATTGAAATCCATATAAACCGTGATGTTTGAACACTCAGGATGGAGCTTTAAACTTCTGTTCAGTAAATATGATAAGGGGGGGCCACTTACCGGGTGAGGTGGATCTCGGTAAATATGATAAGGGGGACTGCTTACCGGATAAGGTGGATCTCGGTAAATATGATAAGGGGGGCCACTTACCGGATAAGGTGGAACTCAGTAAATATGATAAGGGGGGCCTCTTACCGCATAAGGTGGATCTCGGTAAATATGATAAGGCGGATCTCAGATTATAGAGATAAAACTCGCTCAGCAAAAGATACAGTAAAACCTTGGATTGCGAGCATAATTCGATTCCAGAAACATGCTTGTAATCCAAAGCACTTGTATATCAAAGCAAATTTCCCCATAAGAAATAATGGAAACTCAAATGATTCGTTCCACAACCATTTATTCATAAGTCCTTCAGTTTATAGTCCATATAAAAAGATTATAGCAATGTGACCAGGTTGTGTAACCATAAAATGTCCATCCACAAATGGAAGCCTCCACAAGGGGATTAGAAGTGAAATCCAGCAGGAGCTTCAGAGTATAAAAGAGAAGAGAGGCGCCTCTAAGTGTAGCAATATGGTTACATTTAATGAAGGTACAACATTTAGCAACTCACATGGGTGATGATTAAAACAGACACATCTAAGTATGCAGGCATCCGGGGGAAAGATGTCCACATAGACCATCCCCCACACCACCGGCTCTCACTGCTGTCAGTCTACAATAGTGACCGAGAAGACTACCCTGCAGAAGAGCGATTTGAAAGCGAGGCTTGAACCGCTCATGAAGCACAGCGTGAAAGGGATGACTTAGATGGAGGTGCGGAGGATGGTCTATGTGGACAGCTTAACCCCGGATGCCTCCATACTTAGATGTGTCTGTTTTAATCATCAACCATGTGAGTTGCTAAATGTTGTACCTTCATTAAATGTAACCATATTGCTACACTTAGAGGCTCCTCTCTTCTCTTTTATACTCAGTTGTGACACTACTCTTATATCAAGACATCGCTTGAATATCAAGTCAAAATGTATTTAAAAATTTTGCTTGTCTTGCAAAACGCTCTCAAACCAAGTTACTCTCAAACCAAGGTTTTACTGTAAATACTATGATACTATTGAAAACCATATAGCCTACTTTTTATGCATTTTGGATGCAGAAAAAAAAGCCCTGCACTGCGTGTGCTGTGGTGTTTTTTAATTAAACAGCAATGTAACCATTATGGGACACTTTGTAATAGTTATAACACAAAACCTTATGGTCCGATTGATCATAACTCTGATCATGCTCATCAAAAAGGAAGGGAAGGGTTAAATACTCTATAGGTGACAATTTAAAAGCCTGTACAGGACATCCGTTTACAATAAACCATCATTTATATTTCTAGAATTATTGTTCTCACTCTGACATTTGTTGAGACACCTAACGTGTGAAGCAATCAATGAACCTGAATCTACAGGTGGGGGCGGCTTATCGGAATCTAGAAGCCTCCTTTACCAAGAGGGGCCCCCAGATCCCAGCACCCCTCCATAGGACCTCTACTCATTCACCAAAAAAAGTGTAATGTAAAAAAATACAGTTGGCAGTTTTTGTCCTTTATTTAATAAACAAAAATAAAAAATGTCCTCTGGTGTAGATCCATTGCCAATCACGATGCCCGCCACCACCGCTGACCCAAAGTACCCCCCATGTTGAGGGCATTTGACCTAGTATGGTTCAGGAGGTGGGGGGGGGTCACTTGTCCCCTACCTTTCCTGCCTGCCTGCATGCTTAGATAGGAATCTGGTATGGATTTTGGGGGGGGACCTCACGCCATTTAAAATTGTGTGGGGGTTCCCCGCAATATTCATACCAGACACAAAGGACATGGATTGGAGGGAAGCTGATACCATTTATTTTTTCCTTATTTTTTAATTCCCGGCAATTCTTTTTTTTTTACATTCAGCTGTCATAAGTTCTGAAGGATGCAGCTGCCGCCTGCTCTTTAAAAACCACGACAGTTACTGGCTGTTAAGGATGCCAGTGGCCGCCCGCTCTTTAAAGTGATTGTAAAGCTTTGTTTTTTTTTTTAAATAACAAACATGTCATGCTTACCTCCACTGCGGCTCTATCAGCTCCTCCCCACATTGTATAACCCCCTAGGAGAAGCGCTCTCCTGGGGGGGTTTCCTTGTGTCCATAGACGCCGAATGTAGGACTCGGCCCCGCCCCCCTGGCACCCACATCATTGGATTTGATTGACAGCAGCGGGAGCCAATGGCTGTGCTGCTATCAATCTATCCATTGCAGAGCCGAGAACCCCGGGGGAGAGACTGCGTGTCTTTGCCGAGGGATCGAAGAGGGTCAGGTGGGGGGGCTGGGAGGGCCAGTCACTGCCAGAAGTTTTTTCAACTTAATGCATAGGATGCAATTAGACATGTGCAATTCGTTTAGTTTCGAATTAGTTTTTTAACAAATTCTGACAAATTCGTTAATTCCGAATTTCCGAATTTTTCAATTTCCGAAACTTCCGAAATTTCCTAATTTCCAAAATTTTGAATTTACGAATTTCCGAAATTATGAATTTCGAATTTCCGAATTACGAATTCCTCAATTTTGAATTTCCGAAATTACGAATTTCTGAATTTTCGAATTTACGAAAATTCAATATTTCGGATATTTGAAATTTCAAATTTTCTTTTTTTTTTTTTTTTTGGTTCAATAGTTTTTTTATTGTTTATGATAAAACAGTAGTTAACACTGTAAGCATTGTATGTCGAGATACATTTGTAGTAAGTATTAAATACATACAAAGACAGGTTTCGATAATTATTGATGAAACAAACAGAAACTTCCTTGTGAAAATTCGTACAACTTAAAGGTCGGTGATAGGGATGAGCTTCGAGTTCGAGTCGAACTTGTGTTCAACTCGAAAATCGGCTGTTCGCCATTTTGCCGAACAGCGAACAATTTGGGGTGTTCGCAGCAAATTCGAAAGCTGCGGAACACGCTTTAAAAGTCTATGGGAGAAATCAAAAGTGCTAATTTTAAAGGCTTATATGCATGTATTGTCATAAAAGGTGTTTGGGGACCTGGGTACTGCCCCAGGGGACATGTATCAATGCAAAAAAAAGTTTTAAAAACTGACGTTTTTTCGGCAGCAGTGATTTTAATAATTCTTGAAGTGAAACAATAAAAGTGTAATATTCCTTTAAATTTCATACCTGGGGGGTGTCCATAGTATGCCTGTAAAGGGGCGCATGTTTCCCGTGTTTAGAACAGTCTGACAGCAAAATGACATTTCAAAGGAAAAAAGTCATTTAAAACTACTCACGGCTATTAATGAATTGCCGGTCCGACAATACACATAACACACCCTTCAGGTCTGGTATGGATATTAAGGGGAACCCCGCGCCAATTTTTTTTTCAAAAATGATGTAGGGGTCCCCCTCAAAATTCATAACAGTCCCTTCAGGTCTGGTATGGATTTTAAGGGGAACCCCGCGCCAAAATTTTAAAAAAATTTGGCGTGGGGTCCCCCCAAAAATCCATACCAGACCCTTATCCAAGCACGCAACCTGGCAGGCCGCAGGAAAAGAGGGGGGGATGATAGAGTGCCCCCCCGAACCATACTAGGCCACATGCCCTCAACATTGGAAGGGTGCTTTGGGGTCCCCCCAAAGCACCTTGTCCCCATGTTGATGAGGACAAGGGCCTCATCCCCACAACCCTTGGCCGGTGGTTGTGGGGGTCTGCGGGCGGGGGGGCTTATCGGAATCTGGAAGCCCCCTTTAACAAGGGGACGCCTAGATCCCGGCCCCCCACTGTGTGAAATGGTAAGGGGGTACAAAAGTACCCCTACCATTTCACAAAAAAACTGTCAAAAATGTTAAAAATGACAAGAGATAGTTTATGACAATTCCTTTATTTAAATGCTTCTTCTTTCCATCTTCTTTCTTCTATCTTCTTTCTTCTATCTTCTTTCTTCTATTTTCTTTCTTCTATCTTCTTTCTTCTATCTTCTTTCTTCTATCTTCTTTCTTCTATCTTCCTTCGGTTTCTTCCTCCATCTCCTTCTTCTTCTGGTTCTTCTGGTTCTTCTGGTACCTCCTCCGGTGTTCTCGTCCAGCATCTTCCTCCGCGGCATCTTCTCCCCTTCTTCGTTCTCGGGCCACTCCGCATCCATGATGGGAGGCTCCCGCTGTGTGATGCTTCTCGTCTTCTGATGGTTCTTAAATAATGGAGGGTGGGGCCACCCGGTGACATCATAGGTGGGCGGGGTCACCGGGTGGCCCCGCCCTCTGTTATTTAAGAAGTGTCAGAAGACGAGAAGCGTCACACAGTGGGAGCCTCCCATCATGGATGCGAAGCGGCCCGAGGAGAAGAAGACGCCGCGGAGGAAGATGCCGGACGAGAACACCGGAAGAAGAACCAGAAGAAGAAGATGGAGGAAGAAACCGAAGGAAGATAGAAGAAAGAAGATGGAAAGAAGAAGCATTTAAATAAAGGAATTGTCAAAAACTGTCTCTTGTCATTTTAACATTTTTGACAGTTTCTTTGTGAAATGGTAGGGGTACTTTTGTACCCCCTTACCATTTCACATGGGGGGGGCGGGATCTGGGGTCCCCTTGTTAAAGGGGGCTTACAGATTCCAATAAGCCCCCCTGCCCGCAGACCCCCACAACCACCAGCCAAGGGTTGTGGGGATGAGGGACCCCAAAGCACCCTCCCAATGTTGAGGGCATGTGGCCTGGTATGGTTCAGGAGGGGGGGGCGCTCTATCGTCCCTCCTCTTTTCCTGCGGCCTGCCAGGTTGCGTGCTCGAATAAGGGTCTGGTATGGATTTTTGGGGGGACCCCACGCCAATTTTTTTTTTATTTTGGTGCGGGGTTCCTCTTAAAATCCATATCAGACCTGAAAGGTCTGGTGTCAATTTTGAGGGGATCACTACATCATTTTTTTTTTTTTTGGCACAGAGTTCCCCTTAATATCCATACAAGACCTGAAGGGCCTGGTATGGAATTTAGGGGGACCCCCACGCCAGTTTTTTTTTACATTTTGGTTCGGGGTTCCCCTGTGGGGAAATCCCATGCAGTTTTTATCAATGAACTTTTATGTCTATTGTCGGACCGGCAATTCATTAATAGCCACGAGTAGTTTTGAGTTACTTTTTTTCCTTTGAAATGTCATTTTGCTGTCAGACTGTTCTAAATACGGGAAACATGCGCCCCTTTACAGGCATACTATAGACACCCCCCAGGTACAAAATTTAAAGGAATATTACACTTTTATTGTTTGACTTTAAGCATTATTAAAATCACTGCCCCGGAAAAAACGGCCGTTTTTAGAACTTTGCACTTTTCATTTCGAACTTTCGACTCCCATAGACTTCAATGGGGTTCTAACTTTTGTGCAAAATTTTGGTCTGTTCGCAAGTTCTGGTGTGAACCGAACCGGGGGGGGTGTTCGGCTCATCTCTATTCGGTGATAACTGGGAAACATGGTCCTTCAGATTTTGAGGTTGTTCCTTCTCCAAGAACCCCTAATGGGACCTCTTTTGTTGAATATTTGAAATTTCATACATTTAAAAATACTAAAATTTGAAGAATAAGAATGAAATCTGAAAATTCAAAATAATGAAAATCTGAAGATTTGAAAATCTGAAAATCTGAAATAATAACTAATAATAAATATTAAATTATAGGTATTGGAATTTCCTTTCAAATTTGGCTGTTAGTGAACGTAATGAGTACGAATTTATCCGAAGTTATGAATTATATGAAATAACGAATGCGGAACAGCCAAATTTGAAAGGAAATTCCAATACCTATAATTTAATAGTTGGTTATTATTTCGAATTTTACTAATTTTCTTTCTTTTTTTCAGATTTTCAAAATCTGAATTTTTTAAATTTCCAAATTTCCGAAAAAAGTAAAAGAACGAATGAAGCGAAAACAAAAAAAAACAATGTTTTTGTCAGTGCACATGTCTAGATGCAATAAGGTAAAAAAACGTGAGGGTTTACAACCCCTTTATTTAAAAGGGTTTTACTACTGGAAATAAATATACCGGCTACCGCCAGCCGTTAAATTATCGCATGTTTTCACCACTAAAATACTGCATGACTTCACAAAATAACTCATGTGGTATTTTAGTAGCATTTTTTTGTGAATGCCAAAGCAACTTTTTGAAAATTGCTGAGCAGTATTTTACCACATTTTTTAAGGTGCTCGATGTCGAATTGTGAATGGAGTCCAGTGTGACAATAAATATCCCCTCCTTAACCCAAGTGTGTCAGAGAGTGTGGTGCTACTTACAGAGTTGTGGGCTCTGGGAAAAGGCGACCCAAGAAAGCAACGGCTCCTTCAGGGGTAAGTGCTACACAATATATCACCGCCCAGCCACACCCTGAATGTTGAATCTTTCACGTCAGAAGAAGAAACTGAGATCAAGAAAATACAGAGCCGTTCTTGATGATAATGATGACTGATCAATGTATCTTTGAGAATAAAGAAATATTGGGACTTTTCATATATACAGAATATCATATATATAATAACAGTACAATGAATGACTATTTGAAAACCATTTATTTTTATGATACACATTTAATACAGTATTAAAACACATAAAAAAGGAAGGAAGTGATAAATGCTTCCACAGACAATGTGAACTAACAATCAATACTTATCATGGTCAATCCTTCTACAGAAAACTACCCTCAGAGGAACACCACCGCACAGCACAATTGGAATGTTCAAATACCGTGTTTCCCCGAAAATAAGACCGGGTCTTATACTAATTCTGGCTAAAAAAAAACGCATTAGGCCTTTTTTTCAGGGGATTATTTTTTATGTACAATAATCTACTTCTTTTTTTTTTACAGGAATAATTTTTTTTTTTAAGTTCCTGTGTCCCCTTTCTTTTCCCCCTCTCTCCCCTTCCCTCCCTGTCAGCTCAGGAGTCAGCATCCCTGTAATCCGAAAAATAAACTCCAGTTAAAGTCCTTGTAAAATCATGTAATATGCTCTTTAAAAAGATTATATAATGTCCAGCGTGTGTCTTTATGTAAAATGATTTTAGAAAATACCTTATTTACAGCGCCACTGCGCGCTCACGTGACCTGCCGGAGCTCCTCTTCCACAGAGGGAGGGGCCACTGACGTCAGCCAGGAGGAGAGCTCACACACACTAGACATTATGTAAACCTTTGACAGCGCGGAGTTCATGATATTACAAGGACTTTAACTAGGGCTTATTTTCGGGGTTGGATTTATAATGCAGCCATCCTAGAAAATTAAAATAGGTATTCGTTTCAGGGAAACACGGTACAGAAAAATCGTCCCCATTTAATGGATGCCAATAAAAATGATGAGGTTCAAAATGTTTCATGAATCTCTAACTAGTGATAACTGTGACTATCACAGTGATATCGTAATCAGTAGTTGCTTCCAAAAAGCAACAACTGCAAACTATGAGATGGTGCAGGACTCATCCCGGGTTTGGAGTTGTCTGTTGTATGCCTCAACTGCATCCAAACGTCCCTGCATCCTGTACAACTCCCGATCCTGTAGGCACAGAAACAATCAGTACATAGATTAGTTAAGATGTATGAACGGTGAATAAACCTAAAGATCTATCTACTCCAAGTACAGATGAATTATTTTCTCATATTTCAGTTTATCATTTTTGTGCAACCATTTCTTATTATGAAGAATAAAGTAATTACAATCAAATACAACGTTTACAGTGGGGCAAAAAAGTATTTAGTCAGACACCAATTGTGCAAGTTCTCCCACTTAAAAAGATGAGAGAGGCCTGTAATTGTCATCATAGGTATACCTCAACTATGAGAGACAAAATGTGGAAACAAATCCAGACAATCACATTTGTCTGATTTTTGAAAGAATGTATTTGCAAATTATGGTGGAAAATAAGTATTTGGTCAATATCAAAAGTTCATCTCAATACTTTGTTATATATCCTTTGTTTTTTTTCCAAATAATTTTCTTTTATTGAAGAAAAATAAAGAGCATATACAAGAAAACAATAACAATGGTATAACATTGAAGAATCACAGAGTATTATTATACCGTTGTGTATAAGAATAAACAATCACTTCATCACTGAGTTAGTCGTGATTAGGGAAATAGCCCCACTTGTGTACCCGTGTGGATCCAGAGATGGCGGAGAATATCGATGCTGAGGTTTGGATGGTATGCGATTGGTGTTCGTAAGGGTTGATGGAGTTTGTTTTATGGGAGGAGGACATTGCTGAAAAGGGTAATAGTTAGCGAAAAGAGCACATAGAAATTGGTACTTGTTTTGAGTACCAGTGAATGGGAATGCATTGTTTAGCAGCGTTAATCATATGCATTGTTAGAGATTTGTAGCAGGAAGTGTGTGGTAAGGGTGAGTGATGGAGAAGGAATTGGGCCGCGGTTAAGTCTAGACTGTAAGAGGTAATTTGTGTGGTTATGCGATGAACATCTGACCAGTAGTGTAGTAGGGGGGGGCATGACCACCAAATGTGGAGTAAGGTACCCCTTTCTTGGTGACATCTCCAACAGACCTCAGGGATTTCAGGTTTGAATTTATGTAGGAGTACAGGAGTGCGGTACCACCTGGATTGGATTTTAAATCCGTTTTCCTGGGTGGTAACGTTTGTTGAACCTTTGTGTATGGTCTTGAATATGTTTTCCCAGTTTTCTTCCGTGAGTGATATGGAGACTCCCATTTTTTTTACAGGCTAAGGTTTTTGTTCAGGGGCTTAAGGTAGTGGGCAATTAGTAAATTTGTTCAAGGGGGGATAGATGTTTTTTCAATCTGTGTGGCAATCTGGGCTGCAGTAAGCATCTTGCCTTGGTGGAAAAATTGGTTAGCCCTAATTTGATCTGATGGCCAGTGGTCGTTAAGGAATGATTGGTGCATTCCTGGGGGGAAGTAAGGGTTTAATTTTATTGGAGCCAATGGACCAGGGGTGGAGGATAAGTCAGTTTGTTTACACATCTCATGGATGAATTGTATGGTGGGTCCTATTAGATAGTGAAGGCGTATGTCTGATGGGATATGTTGAGAGGTGATCCACGGAAGTGAATTTAGAGGTAGTTTTGCAAAGGAGGCTTCCAGAGCAATCCAATCTTTAAGGGGGGCGTGGACATTCCAGTCTACTATCCTGGTAAGAAGGGCAGCAGTTTGGTAGTTTTGGAGGTTTGGTAGCCTGACGCCACCCAGGTGTTTTGGGCGACTGAGTTGATTGTAACTAATTCTGTGTGTTCGATCACTCCAGAGGAAGTTGGAGCATAACTGCCTGTAGGTCTTGAAAAAGGAGGGCAGGACATGGATGGGGATCGTTTGTAGTATGTATAGAAGTTTCGGCAGAGCATTCATTTTTAGGATGGCCACTCTGCCGAACTAGGAGAATAAAGGTTTGTTCCAGTTTTTAAGGTCGGAGGTCAATTTGTTTAGAAGGGGAAGATGGTTCTTAGTATAAAGATCTGCTAGTTTGGAGGGGAGTTGTATGCCTAAGTATGTAATTGAATCATTTTTCCATTGGAAGGGGAAGTTCTCTTTACATTGGTCTAATAGGTTTTGTGGGAGTGAGATATTAAGGGCATAGGATTTTAATTGGTTAATTTTAAGGTTGGAGAGAGATTGAAATTGTTTAAATTCTGACAGAATAATTGGTAGGGTAATCAGTGGGTTTGTAAGGAATAGCAGTATATCATCCGTGGATGGGGCGTATTTGTATTCCTTCGTATGCGTATGGGATCCCTGCATCATCTGGGTTGAATCTTATTTTACGGAGAAAAGGTTTGAGGGTTAGCACGAAAAGGATAAGGGACAGAGGGCAACCCTGTCTCGTCCCGTTGCAGGTGGGGAAGGCATTTGACAGAGTGTTGTTGACCCGGACTTTGGCTGAGGGGTTTGCGTATAGTGAGAAAATCAAGCCAATCATGTGAGGACCCATGCCAATGACTTGAAGAACCGCCAACATGTAGTCCCATGACACACTGTCAAATGCCTTCTCCGCATCTAGGGATAGGAAAAAGCCTTTTTGGTTAGTTTGGGTGATCATATGGTGTAAATTGATAGTTTTGATGGTGTTATCCCTGGCTTCACGCCCAGGGATAAATCTCACTTGGTCTTGTGAGACAATGGAGGGAAGGAGTGGTAGTAGTCTGTTCGCTAGAATTTTGGAGAATGACGTCCAAATTCAATAATGATATTGGCCTATAGTTCACCGTTTGGGTGGGATCTTTCCCATCTTTGGGGATGACCACAATGTGTGCCTCCAACATCCCCCGAGTGAGAGGGGCTGTGGGAGAGAGAGAATTGAAGGCTTTCAGAAAGAGTGTTTGAAGGGTTTTCAAGAATGTCTTATAATACACTGCTGAGCGGGATCTTGTTGCAGAGACACTGCGGAATGTTCTCACCATATTAAAAGCTGTTTAACCGGTTCAATACAGGGCATTTTCACCCCATTCCTTCCCAGACCAATTTTTAGTTTTCAGCACTGTCGCACTTTAAATGACAATTGCGCGGTCGTGCGACGTTGTACCCAAACAAAATTTGCGTCCTTTTTTCCCCACAAATAGAGCTTTCTTTTGGTGGTATTTGATCACCTCTGTGGTTTTTATTTTTTGCGATATAAACAAAAGAAGAGTGACAATTTTGAAAAAAACACAATATTTTTTTACTTTTTGCTTTAATAAATATCCCATTTTTAAAAAAAAAAAACAAATTTTTTCCTCAGTTTCGGCCGATACGTATTCTTCTACATATTTTTGGTAAAAAAAATCGCAATAAGGGTATATTGATTGGTTTGCGCAAAAGTTATAGCGTCTACAAAATACGGGATAGATTTATGGCATTTTTAGAAAAAAAAAAATTTTTTTTTACTAGTAATAGCGCCGATCGCGATTTTTTTTTGTGACTGCGACATCATGGCGGACACATCGGACACTTTTGACACATTTTTGGGACCATTCACATTTATACAGCGATCAATGCTATAAAATTGCATTGATTACTGTATAAATGTGACAGGCAGTGAAGGGGTTAACCACTAGGGGGACACGAGGGGTTAAATGTTTCCTAGGGGAGTGATTATAACTATAGGGAGAGGGGACGTACAAGGGGAGGAGACCGATCGGTGTTCCTCTGTACTGGGAACACAGATCGGTCTCCTCTCAACTGACAGGATGTGGATCTGTGTGTTTACACACACAGATCCACGGTACGGCCCGGTTAACGGGCAATCGTGGGTGCCCAGCGGAGATCGCAGCCGTCGTTCACATGCACCGGGTCCCGAGCAATACGGCGGGCGCGCCCCCTAGACGGCCGGGAAGCCCAGGCCATCATATGACGTCCACCCAGGATGGGAGATCCCATCTGTGGACGTCATATTACTATGGCCGGGTAGAGAAGTGGTTAAAGTGCTTAAAAGCTGATGTAGCTGGACCTCATGGACTGGAACTCCAGTTCTACATGTCCATCTTGGAACAGCTCCAAACCACGCCCCGTTATATATCTTTTGTTGGCAATGACAGAGGTCAAACGTTTTCTATATTTCTTCACAAGGTTGTCACACACTGTTGCTGGTATGTTGGCCCATTCCTCCATGCAGATCTCCTCTAGAGCAGTGATGTTTTGGGGCTGTTGCTGGGAAACACCGACTTTCAACTCCCTCCAAAGGTTTTCTATGGGCTTGAGATCTGGAGACTGGCTAGGCCACTCCAGGACCTTGAAATGCTTCTTAAGAAGCCACTCCTTCATTGCCCGGGCAGTGTGTTTGGGATCATTGTCATGCTGAAAGACCCAGCCATGTTTCATCTTCAATGCCCTTGCTGATGGGAGGAGGTTTGCACTCAAAATCTCACAATACATTAGGGGTGCGCATCTTCACTGGTCTCACGATTCGATTCGATTACGATTATCTGGTCAACAATTCAATTTGATTCGATTCCGCGATGCATCACGATGCATCACGATTACCGACGAGCGAAAACAAACTGAAAAATACTGAACCTCCCCCATCAAATGCAGCCACTGTGGCCGTCAAACGCAGCCACTTGTGCCGCCCAAACGCAGCCATTTGTGCCCATCAAACGCAGCCACCTGTGCCCAAACACAGCCACTTGTGCCCGTCAAATGCAGCCACCTGTGCCCGTCAAACGCAGCCACTTGTGCCCAAAGGCAGCCACTTGTGCCGCCCAAACGCAGCCACTTGTGCCGCCCAAACGCAGCCACCTGTGCCCGTCAAACGCAGCCACCTGTGCCCGTCAAACGCAGCCATCTGTGCCCGTCAAACGCAGCCACTTGTGCCCAAACGCAGTCACTTGTGCCCATCAAACGCAGTCACTTGTGCCCATCAAATGCAGCCACCTGTGCCCAAACGCAGCCACTTGTGCCCATCAAGCGCAGTCACTTGTGCCCGTCAAACGCAGCCACTTGTGCCCAAATGCAGCCACTTGTGCCCAAACGCAGTCACTTGTGCCCATCAAACGCAGTTACTTGTGCCCATCAAACGCAGCCACCTGTGCCCAAACGCAGCCACTTGTGCCCATCAAACGCAGCCACTTGTGCCCGTCAAACGCAGCCACTTGTGCCCGTCAAACGCAGCCACTTGTGCCCGTCAAACGCAGCCACTTGTGCCTGTCAAACGCAGTCACTTGTGCCCAAACGCAGTCACTTGTGCCCATCAAACGCAGTCACTTGTGCCCATCAAACGCAGTCACTTGTGCCCATCAAACGCAGCCACCTGTGCCCGTCAAACGCAGTCACTTGTGCCCATCAAACGCAGCCACCTGTGCCCAAACGCAGCCACTTGTGCCTGTCAAACTCAGCCATCTATGCCCAAACAATGCAGCCATCACTAACCCCCCACAATTACTTTATTTTAATTAATGTTATATTACAATAGATGCTGTGCCCCTGCTGTATGTGCTTTTAAAAAAACAATGTCACCTCATACTGAATTTCTCCAAAGTAGTACGATCATGTGACTCTCGGCTCGTCCCGTCCCGCCCCTCTCCGCTCTCCTCTCCTCTCACCTGTCTCCTGAGTCCTGACGTCAGCGGGGAATTCTCAGTCTCGCCCGCTGACTATAGTTATCGTATCAGAAGAGATGCGGGCGGGACTGAGAAATCCCCGCTGACGTCAGGACTCAGGAGACGGAAGAGGAGAGCGGAGAGGGAAGAGCAGAGTGGAGAGGGGCGGGACGGGCCGGGAGTCACATGATCGTAATACTACGGCAAAATTCGGTATAAAGCGACATTTTTTTTAAAAAAGCACATACAGCGGGGGCACAGCATCTATTGTAATATAACATTAATTAAAATAAAGTCTTTTTAAAAATCCGCTCGGAGTGCTTTCCCGGCAGGGGCGGGGCTAGTAATGACGTCACCGAACATCGATTTTCTGGTCCTTAAGCATCGATGCCGCATCGGGGACACCCGAATCGCGATGCATCGATGCAACGATTAATTTCAGCACCCCTACAATACATGGCCCCATTCATTCTTTCATGTACATGGATCAGTCGTCCTGTTCCCTTTGCAGAGAAACAGCCCAAAAGCATGATGTTGCCACCCCCATGCTTCACAGTATGGTGTTCTTTGGTTGCAACTCAGCATTCTCTCTCCTCCAAACACGACGAGTTGTGTTTCTACCAAACAGTTCTACTTTGGTTTCATCTGACCCTATGACATTCTCCCAATCCTCTTCTGGATCATCCAAATGCTCTCTATTAAACCTCAGATGGGCCCGGACATGTACTGGCTTAAGCAGGGGGACACGTCTGGCACTGCAGGATCTGAGTCCCTGGTGGCGTAGTGTGTTACTGATGGTAGCCTTTGTTACGTCGGTCCTAGCTCTCTGCAAGTCATTCACTATGTCCCCATGTGTGGTTCTGGGATTTTTGCTCACCGTTCTTGTGATCATTTTGACCCCACGGGGTGAGATCTTGCGTGGAGCCCCAGATCGAGGGAGATTATCAGTGGTCTTGTATGTCTTCCATTTTCTAATTATTGCTCCCACAGTTGATTTCTTCACACCAAGCTGCTTGCCTATTGCAGATTCAGTCTTCCCAGCCTGGTGCAGGTCTAAAATTTTGTTTCTGGTGTCCTTCGACAGCTCTTTGGTCTTCACCATAGTGGAGTTTGGAGTGTGACTGTTTGAAGTTGTGAACAGGTGTCTTTTATACTGATAACAAGTTCAAACAGGTGTCATTAATACAGGTAATGAGTGGAGGACAGAGGAGCCTCTTAAAGAAGAAGATACAGGTCTGTGAGAGCCAGAAATCTTGCTTGTTTGTAGGTGATCAAATACTTATTTTCCACCATAATTTGCAAATAAATTCTTTCAAAAATCAGACAATGTGATTGTCTGGATTTGTTTCCACATTTTGTCTCTCATAGTTGAGGTATATCTATGATGACAATTACAGGCCTCTCTCATCTTTTTAAGTGGGAGAACTTGCACAATTGGTGGCTGACTAAATACTTTTTTGCCCCACTGTACATATGGACATTCCATGGTAACAATTGTTTTGCTGTACACACTGGATATAAATCTCAATCTTTATTCTTTGCATGTAAAGATGGCAGAGTACAGGTTCATGCCAGAGGTATTTCTTTCAGCATGGCAGGGTTACTTCTCAATCAACTGCATCATCTGTTGGGTTGCAATTAATCTGTTTCCCTGCAGTCTGATGTATCCCCCCTTCCCTGACATCGGGGGTCTTCTGTAACCTCTTGCCGCCCATGTAATGTATATATGTAGTGGCAAAGAGGATGGACTTTAACACCCACATATGTGTCCATGGGCGGCAGAACTTTCTGTCCTGAGAGAGGGCTCACTGATTTCTTTTTTCAAATTCTTTATTTATATAAGAAAGTAATCAGTGAATACATGGAAACATTGTCACCTCACATTACATCTTATTCCTTATTTTGGGCACAATTAAAAAAATTAATATATCGCCCTATCATTTATACAACTCAATATATATAAATATCATTTCCCTGCAAAATATTTCCATAAACCCCTTTTCTTTCTTCTTTTAGAACTCTCCTTAATTTCATAATACAAAAGAAAGAGGGCTATCACCCTCATTTTGCTCCATGTATTCTGTCTTCCATCCTCTATTTTATCTTTTACAAAAAGAAAAACCCCTACACCCAACTCCCCTCTACTAGAGAGGAAAAAAAATATCCAACTGATGTTTAATACCTTTATATTTTAAAGTATTTGTGAAGGTTTTGGAATTCTAGCTTATGAATTCAGCATTATACAGAAAATAGGGAGGAAAAGCTCCACCTTTTACTTGAGGAATTAGCAGAAAAGGACAAGGAAGTTTCCATTGAAATAAACCCTCAAAAGACAAAAACTGTGGTTGTAACCAACAAAGGACACAAAGATGGAAAAACACTATAACCCAAGGCACTTGGTTCCCTAATTATAAACCACTTCCTCGAGCTGTAAAACAAACATTCAGTATATGATATATATATATATATATATATATATATATATATAAGGCAATAAAATATAAAGTAATTGGGTCACCTCATATCAGGGCTGGGACAAGGGGTGGGCAGGAGGGGAGCTGCCCTGGGCACAGCAGAGCAAGGGGTCAGAGAATGGACACAGGGCATTAGGGCAGCACAGTGGTGTAGTGGGTAGCACTCTCGCCTAGCAGTAACAATGGGTCGCTGGTTTGAATCCCAACTACCTGCCTGGAGTTTGCATGTTCTCCCTGTGCCTGTGTGAGTTTCCTCTGGGTACTCCGGTTTCCTCCTACACTACAAAGACATGCTGGTAGGTTAATTGGCTCCTGTCCAAAATTGGCCCTAGTATATGAATGTGAGTGGGGACCTTGGATTGTAGGGACTGATGTGAGTGTGCGATGTATGTGTGGATCGCTGTGTACATTGAAAGTGCTATATGGGAATAGGAATAGGGATAATTGTAGACACGCACCCACACTCACTCAGGTTGGATGGACTGGTGTCTTTATTCAACCTTGCTAACTATGTAACTATGTAGGGCAGTAAAACCCAAAGATCTTCCTCTTTGAGGATTAGCAGGGAGGAAGTGTTTGTTCCATCTCACTTCTCTCCTCCCCTTTTCTGTGTCCAGGGCAACAGCAGTTGAATCTTGGACATGTTGCCGTGCGGGTCGACCTGAACGCGGCGCATTGGTCCTGGGCACGGACGTATGACGTCATTGCGCGCGCCATATATATATATGTATGCTCCTATTATAGGTCTCCGTTTTTGGACCCCAGTGCACACACATGGACTGTTTCAGCATACAGTTTTGCTGATGCTTCTGGGAATGTGACATCCTGAAAGGTTTTGGATTTTTCCTCTCCCTTTGAAGACCACTAACACAACTAAAGCATTAACAAAATGGATGGAGTACATGAAGGGATCTGCGTTATGGTGTCAACTTCTCTTTTAATCTTGTGGATACCCATATGTAATTGCAAATAATAAGGATGTAAGTGATAAGCACCCTGATGGGCTATATGTATTATAGACATTATCAGCTGTAAAAGGTATATTGATGTACAAACTGTCCACTGATTACCTTGCATCTCTTATAGATATGAAATTCTCTGCTATAACCCTGATGAAGGAGAAAACTTTTTCCGAAATGCGTTGGACTACAGGAAATCATATCCTCCATTGCAATCTTCTCTATATACTGTATCCACGTTTATGTGTAATATTTATATGTGTTTTTTTCAATAAACACTTTATGTAATTTTCATACTTTACTATTTGTGTGGTAGTGCTCTCAAAGTCCCACTTTAGGGGTTTCCTCTTCTCTGTATCCACACTTGTATCTGCACTTTTTTACTGTCTCTTTTTATGTGTACTATTTTAATAAAGGTATCAATGCACTATGTAGCTTTTTTGCAACCCTGTTTACCCTTTACAGAAAGGACACAAAGATATGAAAATGAAAGAATAGAGTAAGTAACCAACTTTCAATATCTTGAAATGTGTATTAGTGAAAGCCTGAAGAATGATGCTGATGTCAAAGCTGGAATCACCAAGGCCAAACAAAATTTTTGGGGACACAAAAAGCTGATACAGAACCATCCTACTCGATGAATAAAGAAAAGATTGCTACAAACAGAAGCAATCAAAAGCTTGTGACGTTCTATCACAAGCTTTGGACTGTGGTGCTACAGGAAGATCTTAAAAATCAGCTGGACATGCATGGTCACAAAAAAAAGAGGTGCTGCAAAGAGTCAATGAAGCAAAACAATGTCTGTTGTAAGGAATATTAATAGAAAGGTCCCAATATATTGGCCTTATCACAAGAAACTCTGCTACAGAGGAGCTATGCAGGACTGTGGAAGAGAGCGAGGTAAAGAAAGGGAAGAGGGAAAAAGAATATGGTGAATGGACGACATCCAGGTTTACATTAACCACTTGCCAACAGCCTAACGCAGATATACTGCGGCAGAATGGCACGGGCAGGCAAAATCACGTACCAGGTACATGATCTGCCTCCCGCAGGCGGGGGGTCCGATCGGACCCCCCCGGTGCCTGAGGCAGTCGGCTTTTGTCTGGAATCGATCAGAGGTGAGGGGGAGACCATCCATTCGTGGCCCCCCTCGCGATCACTCCCAGCCAATGAGCTTCTTCCTCTGCTGCTGTATAGTAAACAGTGGCAGAGGAGGTGATGTCATCTCTCCTCGGATCGGTATTTTCCGTTCCGGCGCCGAGAAGAGAAGACATCAGAGTGAGTTGCACAACACAACACACACAGTAGAACACACCAGGAATACATTACACCCCCGATCACCCCCTGATCCCCCCCGATTACCCCCCGTCACACTGACACCAAGCGTTTTTTTTTTCTGATTACTGCATTGGTGTCAGTTTGTGACAGTCAGTGTGGTAGGGCAGTTAGTGGTAGCCCCCTTTAGGTCTAGGGTACCCCCCTAACAAAGTTTTAACCCCTTGATCACCCCCCGTCGCCACTGTCACTAAGCAATCATTTTTCTGATCGCTGTATTAGTGTCACTGTTGACGCTAGTTAGGGAGGTAAATATATAGGTTCGCCGTCAGCGTTTTATAGCATCAGGGACCCCCATATACTACCTAATAAAGGTTTTAACCCCTTGATTGCCCCCTGATTGCCCTCTAGTTAACCCTTTCACCAGTGATCACCGTATAACCGTTACGGGTGAGGCTGGTTAGTTAGTTTATTTTTTATAGTGTCAGGGCACCCGCCGTTTATTACCGAATAAAGGTTTAGCCCCCTGATCGCCCGGCGGTGATATGCGTCGCCCCAGGTAGCGTCAGGTTAGCGCCAGTACCGCTAACACCCACGCACGCAGCATACGCCTCCCTTAGTGGTATAGTATCTGAACGGATCAATATCTGATCCGATCAGATCTATCAATCACTGTCACTTACAAAACACTAAACACACATAACTGCAGCGTTCACAGAGTCAGGCCTGATCCCTGCGATCGCTAACAGTTTTTTTGGTGGCGTTTTGGTGAACTGGCAAGCACCAGTCCCAGGCAGCGTCAGGTTAGTGCCAGTAGCGCTAACACCCACACATGCAGCATACACCTCCCTTAGTGGTATAGTATCTGAACAGATCAATATCTGATCCGATCAGATCTATACTAGCGTCCCCAGCAGTTTAGGGTTCCCAAAAACCCAGTGTTAGCAGGATCAGCCCAGATACCTGCTAGCACCTGCGTTTTGCCCCTCCGCCCGACCCAGCCCACCCAAGTGCAGTTTCGATCGATCACTGTCACTTACAAAACACTAAATGCATAACTGCAGCGTTCACAGAGTCGGGCCTGATCCCTGCGATCGCTAACAGTTTTTTTGGTAGCGTTTTGGTGAACTGGCAAGCACCAGCGGCCTAGTACACCCCGGTCGTAGTCAAACCAGCACTGCAGTAACACTTGGTGACGTGGTGAGTCTTATAAGTGCAGTTCAAGCTGGTGAGGTGGCAAGCACAAGTAGTGTCCCGCTGCCACCAAAAAGACAAACACAGGCCTGTCAATCCCATAATGCCCTTCCTGCTGCATTCGCCAATCCTAATTGGGAACCCACCGCTTCTGCAGCGCCCGTACTTCCCCCATTCACATCCCCAACCAAATGCAGTCAGCTGCATGAGAGGCATTTTCTTTATGTCCTCCCAAATACCCCTACCCAACGAACCCCCCCAAAAAAGATGTCGTGTCTGCAGCAAGTGCGGATATAGGCGTGACACCCGCTATTATTGTCCCTCCTGTCCTGACAATCCTGGTCTTTGCATTGGTGAATGTTTTGAACGCTAGTTGAGTATTAGCGTAGGGTACAGCATTGCACAGACTAGGCAAACTTTCACAGGGTCTCCCAAGATGCCATCGCATTTTGAGAGACCCGAACCTGGAACCGGTTACAGTTATAAAAGTTACAGTTACAAAAAAAAGTTAAAAAAAAAAAAAAAAAAAACACAAAAAAATATATACCGTATATACTCGAGTATAAGTCGTCCCGAGTATAAGTCGAGACCCCTAATTTACCACAAAAAACTGGGAAAAACTTATTGACCCGAGTATAAGTCGAGGGTGAGAAATGCAGAGGGTCAATAATGTCCATCTGCAGCTGCCTGCCTCCCTGTGTCCTGTGCAGCCTACCTGTGTCCTGTACATGTGTGTCCTGTACATGTGTGTCCTGTACATGTGTGTCCTGTGTGTATGTGTGTCCTGTGTGTATGTGTGTCATGTGTGTCATGTGTGTCATGTGTGTCATGTGTGTCATGTGTGTCCTGTGTGTCATGTGTGTCATGTGTGTCCTGTGTGCATGTGTGTCCTGTGTGCATGTGCAGCCTACCTGTGTCCTGTGTAGCCTTCCTGTAGCGATCTCCATCCTCAGACAGCGGCCGTGTGATGATACTGTTCGGCGGCCATTCCACAGTTCAAAAGCCGCGCCTCCTCCTCGTCTGTGATAGGCTGACCGCTGACTGCCTATCACGGACATTCTCTCATTCTCATACCACGGACGAGGATGAGAGAATGTCCGTGATAGGCTGTACACTGACAGCTGTTCAGCCTATCACAGATGAGCAGGAGGCGCGGCTTTTGAAAGCTGCAATAGCCGGCGAACAGTAGCATTACACGCCGGCCGCCGTCTGCCTGCATGACACGCTGATCATGCAGACAGACGGCAGGGACTCGAGTATAAGTCGAAGGGACACTTTCAGCCCAAAAAAAAGGGCTGAAAAATTCGACTTATACTCGAGTATATACGGTAAAATAAAAAAAAAATAGTTGTCGTTTTATTGTTCTCTCTCTCTCTATTCTCTCTATTGTTCTGCTCTTTTTTACTGTATTCTATTCTGCAATGTTTTATTGTTATTATGTTTTATCATGTTTGCTTTTCAGGTATGCAATTTTTTATACTTTACCGTTTACTGTGCTTTATTGTTAACTATTTTTTTGTCTTCAGGTACGCCATTCACGACTTTGAGTGGTTAACCCAGAATGATGTCTGCAGGTTTAGGTATCATCTTGGTATCATTCTTTTCAGCCAGCCGTCGGCTTTCATGTAAAAGCAATCATAGTGGCTAATTAGCCTCTAGACTGCTTTTACAAGCAGTGGGAGGGAATGCCCCCCCCCCCACCATCTTCAATGTTTTTCTCTGGCTCTCCTGTCTCAACAGGGAACTTGAGAATGCAGCTGGTGATTCAGCCAGCTGACCATAAAGCTGATCAGAGACCAGAGTGGCTCCAAACATCTCTATGGCCTAAGAAACCGGAAGCTACGAGCATTTCATGACTTAGATTTCGCTGGATGTAAATAGCGCCATTGGGAAATTGGGAAAGCATTTTATCACACCGATCTTGGTGTGGTCAGATGCTTTTAGGGCAGAGGAGAGATCTAGGGTCTTATAGACCCCAATTTTTTTTTAAAAAGAGTACCTGTCACTACCTATTGCTATCATAGGGGATATTTACATTCCCTGAGATAACAATAAAAATGATTAAAAAAAAAAAAATAAGATAAAAAAGCAAAAAAATAATAAAGAAAAAAAAAAAGCACCCCTGTCCCCCCCTACTCTCGTGCTAAGGCGAACGCAAGCGTCGGTCTGGCGTCAAATGTAAACAGCAATTGCACCATGCATGTGAGGTATCACCGCGAAGGTCAGATCGAGGGCAGTAATTTTAGCAGTAGACCTCCTCTGTAAATCTAAAGTGGTAACCTGTAAAAGCTTTTAAAGGCTTTTAAAAATGTATTTAGTTTGTTGCCACTGCACGTTTGTGCGCAATTTTAAAGCATGTCATGTTTGGTATCCATGTACTCGGCCTAAGATCATCTTTTTTATTTCATCAAACATTTAGTGCATTAAAATTTCAAAAAGTGTGTTTTTTCCCAAAAAAATGCGTTTGAAAAATCGCTGCGCAAATACTGTGTGAAAAAGAAAAAGAAACACCCACCATTTTAATCTGTAGGGCATTTGCTTTAAAAAAATATATAATGTTTGGGGGTTCAAAGTAATTTTCTTGCAAAAAAAAAAATTTTTCATGTAAACAAAAAGTGTCAGAAAGGGCTTTGTCTTCAAGTAGTTAGAAGAGTGGGTGATGTGTGACATAAGCTTCTAAATGTTGTGTATAAAATGCCAGGACAGTTAAAACCCCCCCAAATGACCCCCTTTTGGAAAGTAGACACCCCAAGCTATTTGCTGAGAGGCATGTCGAGTCCATGGAATATTTTATATTGTGACACAAGTTGCGGGTAAAAGACAATTTTTTTTTTTTTTCTTGCACAAAGTTGTCACTAAATGATATATTGCTCAAACATGCCATGGGAATATGTGGAATTACACCCCAAAATACATTCTGTTGCTTCTCCTGAGTATGGGGATACCACATGTGTGAGACTTTTTGGGAGCCTAGCCGCGTACGGAACCCCGAAAACCAAGCACCGCCTTCAGGCTTTCTAATGGCGTAAATTTTTGATTTCACGCTTCACTGCCTATCACAGTTTCGGAGGCCATGGAATGCCCAGGTGGCACAAACCCCCCCCCCAAATGATCCCATTTTGGAAAGTAGACACCCCAAGCTATTTGCTGAGAGGTATAGTGAGTATTTTGCAGACCTCACTTTTTGTCACAAAGTTTTGAAAATTGAAAAAAGAAAAAAAAAATTTTTTCTTGTCTTTCTTTATTTTCAAAAACAAATGAGAGCTGCAAAATACTCACCATGCCTCTCAGCAAATAGCTTGGGGTGTCTACTTTCCAAAATGGGGTCATTTGGGGGGGGGGGTTTGTGCCACCTGAGCATTCCATTAGAAATATACTTAGAATAGGGGACCCATAGGTCACTTTCCAATAGTTGATGCACTAGCATAGAAAGTGAAAGAGGCGGTGTATCACAATACAGCTCAGCTCAACATGTTGCGCGTATTCAAAAGACGCTTCAGAAGCTTATGGCGTATTCTATGAATAAGAAATTGCAAATAAGACTGTGGAATTTTATAGGGAGCTGTGTAGCAGCATAAATACCATTAAGACAAGAATGTTGTATAATAATGTTATAAATCAATAATAGAAACTTATTTGCAATTTCTTATTCATAGAATATGCTGTGAGCTCCTGAAGAAGCATCTTTTGAATACACGCAACATGTCAAGCTGAGCTGTGTTATGCCACTCCGCCTCTTTCATTTTCTATGCTAGTGCATCAACTATTGGAAAGTGACCTATGGGTCCCCTATTCTAAGTAAATTATACCATACATTAATTTGTATGGGCAGGGGTTTACAGGCCTATATAACTGTGGGTCACATGCTCCACGGGGGCTGTGGCTTGCTGATGGTAAAAGAACAGCAAAGGAAGACAGTATGTAGAAGCTGGTGCAGCTTAAGAACTCTCCCCTCCGAGGAGGGAAACATGCCTTCACAGGAGGAGAGATGGAGGAGATTACAGTAAGAATCTGCAACATTTAAAAAGGAGAGGCTGCTATTATCAAGAGAAAAGAAGGAAAACAGGGAGAGGACCCGAGTATGGCAATCATGGACGGTCGCTCAAATGTACATGTGAGTGCATACCCAGGGAAGCAGTATTTTCAAAGACTGAGGGTGCTGAGGATCACCCGGGGGAAATTCCATCAGTCTGTCCAAGAACTCTATTCAGAGTATAGTTCTTGGGACTTAACTTGGAGATACTGTGTGGTTGGGAAATAGTAGTAAACAGGAGGGAGATGATTTGCAGACCATTACAGGAACCAAGTGAATAAGGCAGCTCATATCTCTAGAAGATTTGTTTCATATTCTTTCTGCAACATGCTCATGGAAGGAATAAAGTTATTGTTCTTCGTTCACGACAATGCTCCACCGGCTGGCTGGAAGCCAAAAGCCGCTATGGAGGCGTGGTAGCGGCGTGCGTTCCACGGCCTAACAGCCGGTGGAGCATTGTCAGCTCCCATTTTTTAACTTATTTGTTTTAACTCATTTGTTTAATAAATTTACATCTTTTCGGATTTACGCTATGAGGCTCCTCTTTTCTCTACATACATGGACTTTCTCCGGTGGATACCATTAAAAGGATTATAGCGAATTAAATGGGAAGGAGATCATGGACCCTGAGAGAGGGATATCGGTCGTTCAGGATTCCTGTTACTGGATCTACACACATATGCCCATTAACCCTGCAGGGGTTGGGCCTTCCGACAGTACTGAAAACCTGCTGGGGATTACTTGGATACACCTACCATCTGTGCACAGGGACTTTTTTTACACTTATTGGACAATTTTTATTGGACAATTTTTATTGGTGCACATAAAATTATTACACGTTTTTTGGTTGCACATATTCACAAACTAATTTATCAAATCTATACATTTTTTGATTGCTGCACATCTATTTATTATATATATTTTGTATTTATATCTTCTGATCTTTCCAGTCAATATTAGAGGAATTATAGTTGCCAACTTTTGGTGTCACTTGGCACGTCAGTGGGATTTTTAAACGTGGATATGTTTTAGTGTCACTCATACCAGCTTTTTATGTTCTTTATGTTTATTTTCACTTTTTATAAATGTTTTGGTGACTTGCACACCCACATCCCATATGACATATACACTGTAAAGGGTTGTAGCACGTTTTCAGGATTTTTCACCAAGTTTGCTGTTGGACTCTGGTGCACACATTTTTATTTTTAGATTTCACCTCTTCATATAAATTGTCTGTGAACAGCGCCATTCCCCTATTAGAACATTCTTAAGGAACTTTATAGCCAGTAGCCAATAGCTGCCCTAGCGTGGCTTTTTGTCCGTTGAACTAGCATACAGACGAGCGGACTTTTCGACCGGACTCGAGTTCGACGGATAGATTTAAAACATGTTTCAAATCTAAGTCCGTCCAACTTTTGAGAAAACAAAGTCCGCTGGAGCCCACACACGATCGAATTGTCCGTCGAAATCCCATCCGCCGGGCAAAGTCTGCCGTAAAGTCTGCTCGTGTGTACGCGACATAACACTGGGACCAAAAAGGGGCCATTCCCAAAACTGTTGTCACAAGGTTAGAAGCACATAATTGTCTAAAATGTCTTTGCATGCTGCCACATTAACAGGAGCCTTTACTGGAATCACCTGACCTTATTGATTTGAAGGGAAATCCACTTTTGGCCATCTAGGTAGGTGAAGTTTTCCACAAAGTTTGGTTGTGTAGTATTTACTTAGGATTAGTTTCTCACGTGCACTGAATTCGTTTTTGGGCACTATAACTACCACACAGAAAACAGACACTCCATTATTATATAAAACCACTTTACTGGTGAAGCATTCATATTCTAGTTTTGATTCGGAACATGTTTTTTGGCCAAAAAGTGAAAATAGGTTTTAAAATACAGTGTATTTGAATAAATTAGGTAGCAAATTAAACTAATTAGTATTACCTTTTCCTTCTCCCTGAGGACTTGTTCCATTTTATCGTTCATCCGTATTCTCTCTTCCTCCATCTTATGATTTAACTGTTCAATAGTCCTCTCGTAGTTCTCTCTTTCTTCATTTAATATCTGTTTCTGAAGCTCTTCTTTCATTTGTTGTAATTTTTCATTCATTTCCTCTATTTGTTTTCTAGAGTTTTCCTCTGACAAACAAAGCAAACAATGGGGTCAATTCAAAATGCAGTAAAATAACGCTTGCGGCAAATCAGTTGTGAAAGTGCAATTCACTAAGAATTTTGAGTTAATTACTGCATTATTTAATGCAGTAATTTACAGCATTCAGTTGGTTGCTAAGGAGCGGGCCGAGTCCTTAACAACAGATGACTCATCAGCTGTCAGTTGGTTCACTCACCAATGCATACCAGACCCTTATCTGAGCATGCAGCACGGCAGGCCAGGCCACATGCCACCATACCAAGCCACATGCATCAACATGGGGGGTGGGTGCTTTGGGGCGGGGGGCTCTGCCCCCTCACCCAAAGCACCTTGTCCTTATGTTTATGGTACATCATCCCCACAACCCTGGCCAGTTGTTGTGGGGTTCTGCGGTCAGGGGGTTATCTGAATCTGGAAGCCCCCTTTAACAAGCCCCCTGATCCCAGTCCCTCCCTATGTGAATTAGTATGGGGTACAATGTACCCCTACCCATTCAACAAAAAAGTTGTCAAAAAGTAATAAAAATCCAGAGACAGTTTTTGACAATTCCTTTATAAGAAAAAATAAAAAAAAACAGTAACCCCCATGCACACCACCTAAACCTGAAAAACGCAAAAAATATATATATAAAAAGAGCTCCACTTGCAAAGACCTCTGGCCATCGAATGCCTCCTCCGCCGTTTGACAGTTTTTATATAGGTAATGGCTGGCCACCTGGCGATGTTACCGGGTGGCACCGCCCCTTGTGACATCACAGACACAGCATGCACCGGTCCATGACATCACAAAAAGGACGGTGCCACCAGGTGACATCGACAGGTGGCCCCCCTTACCTATATAAGAACTGTCAAATGGTGGAGGAGGCATTTGGCGGCCAGCCATCCTTGCAGGTGGAGCTCTTTTTATTTTTTTGTTTTTTGGGTTTTGGTGGTGTGCGGGCGTCATGATTGTCATCGGGGGACACTGTTTTTTTTACTTTTTAATAAAGGAATTGTCAAGAACTGTCTCTCTGTTTTTATAACTTTGACACTTTTTTGGTGAATGGGTAGGGGTACAATGTACCCCATACTCATTCAAATAGGTGGGGGGTGAGATCTGGGGCCCCCCTTGCTAAAGGGAGTTTTCATATTCCGATAAGCCCCTTCCCGCAGACCCCCAAAACCACCAGCCAGGGTTGAGGGGATGAGGCCTTTGTCGTCATCAACACAGGATAAGAGTCTAGTATGGATTTTTGGGGGGGGCACACTGTTTTGTTTTCATCATTATTAAAGTTGGCATGTTTGTTCACATTCAGCTGTGAACCCATTGTTAAGGATGCCGAGGCTGGCTGCCCAGCCCCCTTCTTAGCAACCAGCTATTTGTCAAAAAAACATTGTGGGCCCTCACCCTGTTTTTTGACAAATACTGCATTTGATACCACCAGCAAAACCCTGTTGGTAAATATTGTATATTTCTTTACTCTCTGGTCCATTTGTTAATACGACTTAAGAGCTTTTTAACCACTTGCCCACTGGGCACTTAAACCCCCTTCCTGCCCAGACCAATTTTCAGCTTTCGGTGCTCTCACATTTTGAATGACAATTACTGAGTCATGCAACACTGTACCCAAATGATTTTTTTTGTCCTCTTTTTCACACAAATAGAGCTTTCCTTTGGTGGTATTTATTCACAACTTGTTTTTTTATTTTTTGCGCTATAAATAAAAAAAGACCGAAAATTTTGTAAAACATTCCTAATTTCTGTTATAAAATTTTGCAAATTAGTAATTTTTCTTCACATATTTTGGCCAAAATGTATACTGCTACATATCTTTGGTAAAAATAACCCAAATCAGTGTATATTGTTTAGTCTTTGTGAAAGTTAAAGAGTCTGCAAGCTATGGTGCCAATCATTGAAAATTGATCACACCTGATGTACTTAAGAAACTAACAAGCCAGGAAGGTACAAATACCTCCCAAATTACTCCTTTTTGGAAAGTAGACATTCCAAGGTATTTAGTAAGAGGCATGATGAGTTTTTTGAAGTTGTAGTTTTTCCCACAATTCTTTTCAAACTGAAGATTTTTTTTATTTATTTTTATTTTTCACATAATTTTTATATTAACAGGTTATTTCTCTCACACAGCATATGCATACTTGTAACTACACCTCAAAACACATTCTGCTACTTCTCCTGAGTATGACGACACCACATGTGTGAGACTTTTACGCAGCCTGGCCACATAGAGAGGCCCAACATGCAGGGAGCACCGTCAGGTGTTATAGGGATATAAATTACACATCTAATTTCTAGACTCTCACACATTTTTTAAGGCCCTGGAGCACTAGGACAATGGAAGTGCCCAAAAAAAGACCCCAGTTTGCAAAGTAAACAGCCCAACAAATAATCTATGAGGCATAATGAGTCTTTTGAACATGTAATTTTTTTCCACAAGTTTTTGGAAAATGTGGAAAGAAAATGAAAACGCATTTTTTTTTACACAAAATTGTCAGATTAAAAGATATTTCTAACACATAGCATATACATAGCAAAAATGACCCCCCAAAATACATTCTGCTACTCCTCCGGAGTATGGCGATGGATGAAGCATGGATGGACATGAATGAGATGGGCACAGATCAGAGCTGTGGGCACTTCAGATTCAGCCCACAGCACTACTGCACCCGACTCCTTCCTCTCCTCACACACTTTACCGATTGGTGTGGGGAGAGGGGAGGAGCCGAACCAGACATGCCCTGGTTTGTTGACAAGTGATCACTGCGTCCAATACGGAGTGATCACGTGGTAAAGGGCCACTGTCATTGTCCTTTACCCCGATACATGAGGCTCTGGGTTTTGAAGACCCGACGGTCACGGACATTCCCGGATGCATGGGGCGCGTGGGAGCATCTTTCTGGGAGGACACCATATAATGCCCTCACAGAGTTATCTGACCTTGCTGTAGCCGTCATTTGGCTATGGCCCGGTCGGCAAGTGGTTAAATGAAATTTACTTATATTTTTCATTTAGCGGTATGATTTGGACTTAATGTAGCGCATGTGGTAATTTATGAAAATGAGTCACGTGAATGCGTTATCACATGCAGTAAACATTAGTGAATGGACCCCAATAAATGTAAAAATAAATACAATTTTTTACTTCTTGGCCTTGTTATAGGAAGCAAACTTAAACCTTCTGCTCTGTCCATTACAGGTACATAAATCACAAAGATTAGGCTGTGCCCATATGGGCTTCAGCTCGTAGCTACAAGCAACTTTGTTGAAGCTTTTTAAATAAGGTTACCAGATTTTCAATATAAATTCAGGGGACAACCTACTGACCACACCCACAAAACCACACCCTCATTCACACTCCCTTTTGAACACCCCCTGAAACAATTGGTCTCAGAGATACTGTACGCAGACTTTGGAGGTATAAAGACAAGATACCCTGGATGTCATGAGAAGGACAATGATGCGGTGTGCGTAGCATGCAGCAAAGCTTGGGTGTGGCAACATTGTGTTAACAGTGGGTGGGGCTTAAAAGAGTATGGTTAAATAAAACCTGAACCTATACTGCTATGGGTCAAGAGAGTTTAAAGCATAGACTACAGGGGTCAGAATTCCAGGGAAGCCCATTTTCGCAGACAAACCTCTCACAATGGGGACTATCTCTATAAAATGGGGACATATGGAAACTTAAAACACCATTCAGACCCATTTTGGGGAGGTCACACACAGATCATAATGGGAGTGCTGGTTGTCACTTTAAACAAGGCTTCAGAAGACTTCAGCAACACTTGAAGCTTGCAGGACTCCTGCTGAGGCCTGCTAGATGCTTGACATTGATGCTTCTATTATGATCTGTGTTTAACCTTCTCAAATTGGAGCTGAATGAGGGTTTAAAGACTTCAACAAAGTTGTTCAAAGCATAGGAATGGCGTTAGGAATGGCCCGGCAATCTTCTGGGACCTGTGACGTGTCCCAGAAGATTGCAGGGAGGGAGGGGGGAGAGGTAAACATCCACTCGGTGCCGCAGTGCCAGGAGAGGAAGTGGGAGCTGGATACCTGTGAAAACTAGCCCCCCCCCCCCCGAATGTGGCATGTCAGGGGGTCACGAGTACTTAAAGCGGAAGTTCCCTTTTTGGGTGAAACTCTGCTTTAAGTGAACTGTTGTTTTACCCTCCTGAATACAGATTTTCAATTCAAAGTATATCTGAACCCAAGAACCATAATGTAGTGCAGAAAATACCTGTTCTTGCCAGAAATTCAGTATCCTTATCACTGAATATGGAACTGAAATATCAAACAATGTTATAAGTTTCTCAGCTACCTTCTGTAAACACCAATCCCCCACCTTCTGTTCCATTGTAAGAGGAGAAGTCTAAATCAGGAGAGGAACCTAGAGTGACAACACTGATCCTCCACAGATACAGTATGGAACAGGAAGTGTGTTACTGGCAGGATCACCAGTGAAAAGTAGAGGAAAGGAAACTAATGCAGCCATCACATAATCACATATAGTAGTACACCCTTTCAAGTACAGTGGAACCTTGGTTTATGAGTATACGTTTTGAATAACGAGCAACTTTTTTTTTTTTAAATCCTGACTCGGTTTGCGAGTGTTGTCTCGCAAAACAAGCAGAATTCAAGCTAATGGGGTGTGCAGTACTGCTTATGGGCAGAGGTGCGAGGGTGCCGGTGACACTCGGAACGGTTGGGAGCCGCTCCGTTCGGAAATACTCTGCAACACTCGGAAATACTTGGAAACACTCGGAAATACTCTGTTCCCAAGTGTTTCCAAACCTTTCTGAGGGTTTCTGAGATCAGCCAAGCTGTCCTTGAGTATTTCCGAGGCTCTCCGGCACCCCCCCATCTCTGGCCACATGAGGTATTGCATGCCATGGAAGTCAATGCAGAACTAATTATCTTCATTTCCATTGACTTCTATGGGGAAACTCGCTTTGATATGCGAGTGCTTTGGATTACAAGCATTCTCCTGGAAAGGATTATGCTCGTAATCCAAGGTTCCACTGTATATAATAGTAGTAGTAGTAAAAAAGGGATCAAGCACTGTAATTAAGAAAATCTTTTCTACTAATTGTCATGGTAAGTGGCAATGAGCAAATATTTCACCTTCCTTCTTCCTCTGTTCCTTGCTCAGGTCCTTGTCCTTTTGTATTATTAGGATTTCATCAGTTTGTTTGGATGTCATGTATTCCTGAAGCACCGCTTCCGCCTGTAGAGAGTGAACAAAGGCAAAGATGTATTGTAAATTATTGCAGCTATTGGATGACTGGGTCTAACGTCTAACTCTTTTGTTGACAAAGCCATTTTTGCGTTTTTCTTGCACATTTAAAAAACGATTTTAATAATTTTATGCCTAAAGATTAGTTAAAACCTTTAAGGTGGATGTAAACCCAATGTCATCCTTTCTAAACTACTGCCATAGGGGTTATCTATAAGGATATACATGCCTAGTGCATGTATCTTTACCTGTCAAACGTCTCCCCTCTGTCTGTTATGAGACCCGAAAAACTGCATATTCTGTGGGTGGGTCTGTTGTCTGGAGCTCGGTGGGTGGAGTCATGGTGTCAGTAGACTCCCCGCCCACCTCTACACTTCCCTTGTCAATATGCATTTTCTCCTGTTTATTTCTAACACTGAACTTCTGCTGAACTTCTGCTATGATCTCTAACATCCAGTGAAAAGACAGGAAAGTAACCACATGACTTCAGCATGCCAAATCATGCTGAGGTGTGGTACAGCCAATCCTTGCAGAGCTGCTGAAGAAAGGAGTGGGGGAGGGAATTAAAAAGTACTGCATGTCTCTTAGGCTAATACACGAGATGTAAATCACCTGTCACTCACAGCAAGGGGGAGGATTTGACAAAGTTTTTCTCAGTTTGTCAAGAATTGTCTCACTGAACAATAAAAGAAGATTGCTCAGAGATGGATTAACTCTGTGTGGCAAAACTGGGCTCAAATAATAGCAAATCTTATACTCTACAGTATGATATAAAAAACAAAAAAAAACATTTTTTCGGGTTTACATCTACTTTAAGCATTATATATTTTCTAAAAGCAGGGACCATGGAGAATAAAATATTGGTACTTCCAGTTTTATTATTTCACACTATTTGCATAACGGTTTATCAAGCATATATTTTCAGTAAAAAAAGTTACATTTAGGGCACAAAAATGCAATATATTACCATCTTTACCATCAAATATAAAAGATGAGGTTGGGCTGAGTAAAAAGATACCCAACAAGTCAAGCCTCGAAACTGAAGATGAATTTTGGTGCCCTAAATTTTCCATCTGGTGGTATCTGGAGCCCCCTTATTATTAAAGGAGACTTCCAGATGAAGTCCTCCACCCACAGACCTCCACACCCACCGGCAATGCTCCTGTTTTTTGAGGGAGAGGAACCTGGTATGGTTCAGGAGGGGGCTGCACGCTCATCCACCCCCCTTTCCTGACCAGCCAGGCTGCATGCTTAGATTAAGGGTCTGGAATTTTGGATTAAGTGTCTGAAATTAAGGTTCTGGATTTTTAGGGGGCCTCCCATGCATTTTATTTGCAAGGAGTTCCCTTTAACACTTAGGCGCAGAGCGCACGCAAAATGCTTCATCTTGATGGCCAGGCCATGGCGCCGAGCGGCCGCATATTTGCGTGCAACAGCATCCACAGAGCTGTGCCGAGAGCACACGCCCCCTGTGCGCTCCAGGCAAGGTGAGCGGTGGCTCATGCAAATCTCCCGATCGTTGCTTGCGATCAGGAGTTTTCCGATCATGTGACCACTGCGACAGCCAATCACGGCGGTCACATGGTCACAAACCCCGCCTCCTGGAATTCCAAACCCCTTAAAGGGCTGTTGGGAGTTGACGTCAAGGGGTTAAATTCCATACTAGACCCAGAGGGGAGGGGGGGGGACATGCATTTTTTTCTGTGAGATGCCGCTTTAAAAGTTATACCTGGCTCAAGAGATCTAGTACGCATATTAGGGGGAATATGTACGTTTTTGTCTTTCTTATTGTAGGATGTGCTATTGCAAAAGTGACATTTAAAAAAGAAAAAAAATACAGTTTAAATTGCTGAAAATTGTATGCTTGTATGATTTTTTTTTTTTTTAAGGACCTGTCAATGAACTGTCATTTACTGGTAATATTTCAATTTATTTCCTATGTACATGTTAGTGCTACTGCTGCACTTTTTGTACATAACAGAGATGCGCCCCTTCATGGGAAGGATTAGGAAACCCCACAAGGCATGTTATTTAAAAGAATTGGACATTTTTAATGTTTCACTTTAACCATATAGAAAATCACTGCTCATGGCTGTGTGTATTTTTTTTTTTGTATTGGCTCCCCAAGGCAGTGCTCACCTCCCCATGCTATTTTGTGACACCCTCTTGCCGATTAGCTTAGAATTTTTTTTTGAAATTTGAAATACTTCTTATACAGTTATCTATATAATTACATACCTTATATTGTTAGCTATTAAAGCTGAGTGAACCTCTGAAAAGTTTGACCAGTTGTGGATAGGCCAAACTATTTAAAAATGACCAAACAGAAACGTTTTGGAAGCTCCGGGCAGCCCTGTCTGATGGGATCATAGGGGTAAAAAATGGAAATACTGGGACACAGTCTGGGGAAATTAAAAAACACCAACAGCTCCTAGCAGCCATGAAAGCCAGGTGGGGCCTGTTGGCATCCGGAGTCAGGCTGAAGCCTGGAATATACACTATGAGTTTTTTTTTTTCTTTCAACCCAGAGAGACACTGTACTTACTATGCAAAGTTACTTCAGTGATCTCCCCCGCTCAGCTATTGTGTTTTGACAGGGAGACGGCCCCCCCAACCAGAACTCTCTGATCAGCGCTCTCCGTCATTGGCTGAGAGTGTTTATCAGGAGTTGGCTGCTGGTTACAAGCATGCACATCCGACCAAAGCCAGCTTCTGTCGGACGGGCCAGAATACACACCAGGCGAATGCCGGATGTTTTTTTTCTTTTAACTGACCGATGTCTCCCGACATTCGGCCCGTGTGTACGGGGCTTAAGGGTGATCAGGGAACACCAGAAGCAGATAAAATTCAGGAATAGTCTTTGGAGCTGCCTTCGGCCTTTCTTCTCCTAGAAGTCCTTTGAGAATCTGAGTCACCAAACATAACACTGACATTTGGATTGGACTAATTAAATCCTATCCAAATCTAACAACATCCAAATTTTGGATTCCAGTGGGATGAAGAAGTGCAAGGCAAATATTCCTAAAATATAACTATTCCTAAATATTCCTACTTTATTAACAGAGCTCCAGAACTGGTAACTGCCACATTGAAGTTCTGATAATGCAACAATGCAATCTGTGATTTTACAATGCATAATGAGTTGTACTTCAAGATTAATCCTGAATGACATAATAAGTCCACCAACCTTTACTCCCTTTCCTCTTTCACTGCTATATTTTTGTTTTATGGCTTTTAAGCTCTTCTTGAACTTTGCATGTCCTCCAGGCACACAGAATTTTCCTTCAGCCAAATCTTTTTCCAAGCCCGCAGAATGTTTCTTAATAAGAGCCTCGCATTTCTCCCGAGACTTCTCCTCATTCGTAACACTAAACTCCATTCTTGTCCTCTTTACAATTTCCTTATAGAATAAAAAATTAAAAAACATGAGTTCCCTTTTGCACTATTTCCAGTTACTACTTATTCTTGATTAGAAGATCGAAAATAAACTTTAGTTCTTTACACCCACTGCCATTAATTACCTAAATTTATTGTGGAAAAAAAGCCTAAGGTCTCGTTCACACAGCCTGCACAGAGATGCACAGGTGTTCCATGCATCCCTGTGTAGGCAGTCCCAAGTTGAACAGACACAGACTGGGCAGGGCTTATATACAACATAAAAACTCACCATAAATTCATTGAGGAATTTCTTATCTGTATCCTTGATCGATCTTTCCAAAAATACCTTTCTAGCTTCCTCTTCGTACTGTGTGCTCAGATCCAGGAACTGGTTGAGTGTTTCAGTGGGCAACACAATGGTCTTCATCCTGTCCTCATAGAGCTTTGTTCCTTCCTCAACGGCCATTTTGTTTTCCTTTTCAGCCAAGGAAACCACCACCTCCTCCAAGCAGGCAACATTAGAGGAGTTTAGAGCTTCAGTGTAAAAATTTGCCAGCTCGCCCAATCCTGAGGAAATTGGAAAAACATGTATGTAGATATATATATCTATATATATAGATATATATATCTACATACATACATAGAGAGAGAGAGAGAGAGAGAGAGAGAGAGAGAGAGCAGGTTTGCTGTTGTGCCATGTGCCATGTTCTTTCCACTTGGTTATGATAGAGTTGATGGTGCTCCTAGGGATCATCAAAGATTTGCATATTTTTTTATAACCTAACCCTGACTTGTACTTCTCAACAACATTGTCCTTTAATTGTTTGGAGAGTTCCTTGGTCTTCATGGCAGTGTTTTGTTAGTGGTGCCTCTTGCTTAGGTGTAGCAGCCTCTGGGGCCTTTCAAAAAGGTGTGTATATGTAATGACAGATCATGTGACACTTAGTTTGCACACAGGTGGATATCATTTCACTAATTATGTAACTTCTGAAGGTAATTGGTTCCACCGGAGCTTTTTAAGGGCTTCATAACAAAGGAGGTTAATGCAAACGCACAGGCCAATTATCGTTTTTTTGTTTCTGAAAAATAGTTTTAGGTATATATTTTTCTAATGTTTACACGATTGGAAATGCCTCCAGCAAAAGACTGAGCTTTTGTTCGGAAAATGTGACCGTGTGTATGCTCCATCGGTTTTTTGCTGGCAGAATTCCAGCCAGCAAAAGCTTTGGGAGCATGTTCTCTATTTTTCGGTCGGAAAAAGTTCTGATTGGAAATTCCGATCGTCTGTACAAATTCCGACGCGCAAAATTCCTACCCATGCTCAGAAACAATTTGACGCATGCTCGGAAGCATTGAACCTAATTTTCTCGGCTCGTCGTAGTGTTGTACGTCACCGCGTTCTTGGCGGTCGAAAGTTCTGAGAACTTTTGTGTGACCGTGTGTATGCAAGCCAAGCTTGAGCGGAATTCCGTCGGATAAACCATCGAAGTTTTTTCCGACCGAAAATCCGCTCGTGTGTACGGGGCATTAGACTATTGTGTTCTGATCCATCACATATAATTCAGATTAAAAAAAAACATTGAACTAAAGGCTGTAATGTAACAAAATAGGTAAAAAGCCAAGGGGGTGAATACTTTTGCAAGGCACTGTACACTTTAACGTATTTGATGAAAGCTATACATCATTAGATTAACTCACTGTGTCCAGTGACGTCGACTGTGATATCAACTCTCTTAATCTCAGCATTCTTGAAAATGTAGTCACAGAAGAGGGCACTCTGAGACAGAAATTTCTCATTTAGTCTGTCATCGGGTAGCTCTTCTAATTTCTTAAGTTCTTTTATGGAGTCAGTTGGTGTTTCAAACACAAAGCATTTCCGTTTCCCGAAATACATCCGGAGGCGACGCCTAAGGTCATTATATTCCTCCTCCTTTGATGATGAACTCTCAGCTTCTGAAAATTAAACAAGAATTGTAGAAGTTATCATTTGTTATTTTAGTTTCCTTACTAAACATTGGTATCAGCTAAATCTCCATCATCCCTAGGATTATTTTACTCCGGGCTCCCCTATCCTGTTTGCCATAGCTTCCCCCTCTCCCCGAAGGGTCCTGTACTCACAGTCTATCCTCAGTCTTGATTGATGCTGCCCGAAAAAAGAGTCCTGTAACCTGAGCGGCATTTTATTTGGTGGGGGGAGGGGGCATGGATTTAAAGCCTCGTACACACGATCGGACTTTCTGCGGACAAAGCGTAGGACTTTTGTCCAAAGGACGTTGGCCATGAACTTGTCTTGCATACAAATGGCAAAGAATTGTCGGCCAACCAACAAGAAACTATGTGGTTTTTCAGCTCTTTAGCGCCACCCTTTGGGCAAATTCTGCTAATGTTGTGTTATCGTGAGCAATGCTTACGAGCATGCGTGTTTGCACTTTGGAGTTCTGTCTGACGGATCGGATAATCCGACAACACACATTTGTTGGCGGACAATTTTAAAGCGTGCTATCCCACTTTTGTCCGCAGAAAATCCGACAACAATTGTCCGATGGAGCATACAAACAGCCTGCCATCACACAATTCCCGGCGGATTATCCGATCGTGTGTACGAGGCTTTAGGGCTCATGCACACTGTAGCTAAAAAAAAAAAAGCAGTTTTTACAGGCACTTGAGCTTTTATTTCAACTTGAAGAAGCTTGTACCTTTTTGGGCTCTTTTGCATGTTTTTTTGAGCGTCTTTGAGCTTCTTTAAACTTCTTTGGGCTTTTTTGAGCATAAGTGTTTTTTTAAACAAACCCTCCCCTTAGCTCATTTCTTTTTTGGGCACTTATGCCGTGTACACACGACCGGAATTTTCGGCATCAAAGGTCCCACGGACTTTCGACGGAAGTTACGATGGAGTTTCGTCGAATCGGACTTGTCTACACACGATCACAACAAAGTCCGAAGGATTCGACTGTGATGATGTACGACCGGACCAGAATAAGGAAGTTCATAGCCAGTAGCCAATAGCTGCTCTTGCGTCATTGTTTGTCCATCGGTACTAGCATACCAACGAACTGATTTTTCGACCGGACTCGAATCCGTCGGAAAGATTTGAAACATGTTCTATTTCTAAAGTCTGTCTGATTTTTCGACAGCAAAGGTCCGATGAAGCCCACACGCGATAAAATTTGTGTCGTGTGTACACGGCATTAGGCGTCTTTTCTGCTCGAAAGCTCCTCAAAAAACACAAGTTTGATGGAGGTTTTTTCTGCCTTCAAGAGCATATGCCTGTAAACTCCTGAAAAAGCCATAATGTGCATGGACACATTGGCTAACATGGGGGGGGGGTTTCCAGGCATAAAAAAATGAGAGCTCAAGAAAGCTCAAAAGCCTGTAGGAGCCGCTTCTTTGAGCTGCAGTGAGCATGAGCCCGAAAGGGATTTTTTTATGGAGAGTTTGCTTGTATGCTGAAAACCAGAGAATAGATGGCAATTTTCAGCGTAATTCTTTGGAAATCAAAGGGATCTTCCCAGAGAAGCCATGCACTGCACTAAAAAATGCTATAAAACTGAATTTGGTTATAGTTCCTCACAACAAGGACCCTTCTCCACAATGCATGTGCTATATACAACACATACTTGTGAGATTTCCATGCACACTGTAAACTGTCACTTTTGCAAAAAAGTATGAGGACATAACCAGAAGCACATTAATCATGGTACCAACATCCCAATTTTTTTTATTTCAAAGTTAGCAGGGATACGGGACTTTATGGGTGCTCAATCACATAGTACAATTTTTTTTATTAAACAGTATTTATTTGAACATAATTGTAATAAAACTATTTGTACAACCATTTGGTATCATTATTCAGGTGCATTGGATCAACACCACGGTTGTACTTCCGACATGTTTCGCCGTATTCGGCTTCTTCAAAGGAAAGCATGATGAGTTCACTGATAAGGCAAAAAAAAACAAAATCAATAATAAACAAAGTATAATACACTCATAATAAAGCTCCATAACATGCATAAAATGAAAAAAAAACAGCACAAAACTGATCAGGAGGCTTCACCCCTCAGACAGACATCAGTTCCCCCCAAAATGTCCCCTACCTCCAAATGTTGCACTTTGTGGTAGGACTAAAACCAGAGCAAATAATGATAGGAGTCTGTCCACATGGGCCACACGTACCGAACGCCAGGGGGGATGGGGGGCCACAAATAATCTAATAATAAATATATGTTCATAAAACAAATAGGTACACCTGTAATTCGAAAAGATTCTACTTTAGTTTATTCTGTTTTATACATTTTCTGTGATATTTACTCAAATCAGATTCCAGTGTAGGAAGCCTCAACATCCACGAGATAGCAGGCCAGGCACTGGAATAACATATATGTAATGCAAAAATAAGTGTAAAAAAACACTCATTGCAGTGCAACTGGGAAGAAACTTCAATCTGCTGTATATGCTGTTAGTTAACCACTTGCCGACCGCTTCACACATATATACATCGGCAGAATGGCTTGGCTGGGCAAAGCAACGTACCTGTACGTTGCTTTGAAAAGCCCACCAACTCTATGTGTTCACCGGGTGTTTACCCGGTTCAGGGGCCGACCTGTGGCCCTCGGCTTCGATCTATGTGCCCTGTTTCTTAGGAACGTGATGTGGATGGGGAGTGGCGTTTCCCTCTTCCTAAACCAGGACCTCTGTCCTATCAGAACAATCTGCCCTGCTTGCACACCTCCCCTCCCTCCCGTCCAGCCTGTCCAGATGGTCGTGATGGATCACCATCTGGACCACTCCCCCAGAGTTGTGAGGTCAGCCTCAGGGACGGAGTTGCCACATTCTGCACACACGTGGCTCCCTGATTTACGTCCGCATCACATTCTGACGCACCTGCGGTCGGATGGGTGGGGACATATAAAAGCTCACACGAGCACAAGTGTGTAGCTGGAGTCTTAGGGAGCCCATGCTTGGCTGTACAGTTAATTGCAGGTAAAGGGTTTTTTGATAGCTATTC
>NW_027362598.1:0-18668 GCF_042186555.1 Aquarana catesbeiana
GTGGCTGTCCACCAGCTGAAGCTTTGTAGAAGTTGGGTGATGCAGTAGGACAATGATTCTAAGCATTGAAGTAAATCCACAACTGGCTTCAGAAAAATAAAACATGTCTTTCGGAGTGACCCATTCAGAGCCCAGACAACCCCAAAGAGATGCTGATGAATGACCTCAAAAGCCATTCACACCAGACATTCTACAAATGAGTCTGAACTGAAGAAGTTTTGTAAAGAGAAATGGTCAAAAATTCCTCCTGAGCGTTGTGTAGGTCTGATCCAGAGCTACCAAAAGCACTTTGTGAAAGTAATTGCTGCCAAAGGAGGTTTAACCAGCTATTAACGCCAAGGGTTCACTTTTTCCTCCTGCACTGTGAATGTTTAATGGGTGTGTTCAATAAAGGTATTTTAGCACCCTCCTAGGTAGGTGCTAGAAGAGGGTATAGTTTTTGGTCTTTCTGCTTACCAGGAAGATTGTCAGGCAAACTTAGAGTGCTCTCTGCCTACCAGGGAGCAGGCACTATTGGTAAGGTCTGTTCATTGTGCTCAGGTGCAGCTCAGCTTGTTTGAATGTCCCACACTGGTCTGATAGGGAGTCATACTGGACAGTGGGAGGAGACCTGACAAGTGAGGGCACAGGCGTTGTTACAGCCCTGGCTATTGGCAGAGGAAAGTGCCTCAATGCATGCTGGGATATTGTATAAATGCCAAGGGCACATGTGCATAGGGTCTTTCAGCTGGAGAGCAGGGTCCTGGAGGGAGAGGGCAGCTGCCCCTCCTCTGTTGAATTTGTCATGCACCCTTGGTTAGTCAACCTAAGAACCTGAAGTCAGAGAGGAGTTGAACCCAGAAGTCCTGCAGAGCTGACTAGAAGGGGGACACCAGCAAGGATCTGATTACTGCCTACAGTGAGTACAGATCCGTGACTTTCTGTCCTGTTAGGGCCACCCCTTCAGCTAGAAGAGTCAGTGGACAGGTGTCAGTCAAGGGGATGTTAGAGAGAGTCCTGAAGATAAAGTAGTTACATAGTTACATAGTAGGTGAGGTTGAAAAAAGACACAAGTCCATCAAGTCCAACCTATGTGTGTGATTATGTGTCAGTTGCACCAAGTCTGCTGCTAGAGAGAGCAAGAAGACTTAATTCCTTCGTACATGTGGCAGTATGGTTAAAGCAGTGTGTCTTCTTACATAAATCTTCTAGTAACGCCAAGTGAGAGTTGACCTTATCTGCTGTGAATAGTTCAAGTTGCGGTATCCCACTACTCCCTTCTCCCATCCAAGTTCCAAATAAATATTAAAACCCACAAATATCCTGGACTGTTTATTGAGTAACAAGCAAGCGGGAGTGGATGCACATTTTTTTTGCATTTTTTGCATTTGTTATTGCACCAGTGATCAGCAGATCATGGGTGCCCCACAAGTCTCCAGCAAATCTGCCAGTAAATCCTTATGCCCGTACATCCCGTACAGGCAAGCAGATACACTGACAGTAAGAGAGAATGAACTACCATGGCACACCACAGCGTCGTGGTAGTTCATTGAAAAGGATGCTGGACCATGTAGTTTTCCATTCACAGGAAACTGAATATGGATGTAACATGTTACGAAAGGTGAACTTATCCTTTAAGCACATTGGGAGTGCTTTACAAAATCTGGTACAGCTCTGCGTAGAAACCAGTCAGCTTCCGGGTTTTACTGTCAAAGCTTAATTGAACAAGCCGAAGCTAGAAGCTGATTGGCTACCATATACACCTGCACCAGGTTCTGAGTGCTCCAGTTTTAGTAAATCTCCCGCATTGTGTTTGTCTATAGTTGAGGATCAGATCACATTTTATGGCAAATTATTGCAGAAAGCAGTTAATTCCAAGAGGTTCACATACTTTTTTCTTGCATGTGTATGTGTGTGTGTATATATATATATATATATATATATATATATATTACATTTACATACACTATATTACCAAAAGTATTGGGGCAACTGCCTTTACACGCACATGAACTTAAATGGCATCACAGTCTTAGTTCGTAGGGTTCAATATTAAGTAGGCCCAACCTTTGCAGGTATAACAGCTCCAGCTCCAACTCTTCTGGAAAGGCCGTCCACAAGGTTTAGGAGTGTGTCTATAGGAATGTTTGACCATTCTTCCAGAAGAGCATTTGTGAGGTCAGGCACTGATGAGGACGAAAAGGCCTGGCTCACAGTCTGATGTAATTCATCCCAGAATTATTTTGTTGGGTTGAGGTCAGGACTCTGTGCAGGCCAGTCTTCCTCCACCCCACACTTGCTCATCCATGTCTTTATGGACATTGCTTTCTGCACTGGTGCGCATTAATGTTGGAACAGGAAGGGGCCATCCTCAAACTGTTCCCACAAAGTTGGGAGCATGAAATTGTCCAAAATTTCTTGGTATGCTGATGCCTTAAGAGTTCCCTTTACTAGAACTAAGGGGCCAACCCCAACCCCTGAAAAACAACCCCACATCATAATCCCCTCTCCACCAAATGATTTGGAGCAGTACACAAAGTAAGGTCCATAAAGACATGGATGAGGGTGTTTGGGGTGGAGGAACTTGACTGGCCTGCACAGAGTCCTGGCCTCAACCCAATAGAACACATTAGGGATAAATTAGAGCGGAGACTGCGAGCCAGGCCTTCTCATCCAATATCAGTGCCTGACCTCACAAATGTCCTTCTGGAAGAATGGTCAAACATTCCCATGGACACACTCCTAAACCTTGTGGACAGACTTCCCTGAAGAGTTGAAGCTTGTATAGCTGCAAAGGGTGGGTCAACTCAATATTGAACCCTACGGACTAGGACTGGGATGCCAATAAAGTTCATGTGCATGTAAAGGCAGGCATCCCAATGATTTTGACAATATAGTGTGTGTGTGTATGTATATGTATGTGCATGTGTGTATATATATATATATATATATATATATATATCTATATATCATTTATTTATTGGAGACGATAAGGATTATCAGCCTAACTATGCATTTCTTTCCTGACACATTTCCTTAACCACTTAACAACTGTGCTATAGCCGAATGACGGCTACAGCGTGGCTCGATAACTCTGGGAGGGCGTACTATAACGTACACAGAAGTACCCGTGACCGCTGGGTCCCGAGGACTTGGTGCATCACGGATCACGGTAAATGGCCACTGACAGCGGCCGTTTACCACGTGATCGCTCCGTCAAATGACAGAGCGATTACTTGTAAACAAACCGGCGTCATGTCCAGTTCCTCTCTCCCCTCTCCGTACCGATCGATACAGTGTGAGCGGAGAGGGGAGAGATCAGGTGCAACAGCGCTGTGGGCTGGATCTGTAGTGCCCACAGCGCTGCTCTGTGCCCATTGCAGCCTCATCCATCCATACTCACCCATGCCATCCATACTCATCCATCCATCAAAGCCATCCATACTCAGCCATCCATCCATCTCAGCCATACTCAGCCATACCCAGCCATACCCAGCAATACTCAGCCATACCCAGCCATACTGAGCTATACTCAGCCATACTGAGCAATACCCAGCCATACTCTGCCATACCCAGCCATACCCAGCAATACTCAGCCATACCCAGCAATACTCAGCCATACCCTCCATAATCAGCCATACTCTGCCATACCCAGTCATGCTCAGCCATACCTAGCTATACTCATTCATGCTCATCCATGCCTCATCCATAGCACATCCATGCCACTACAGTGCACATCAGTGCCACTACAATGTCCATCAGTGTCTCACAAAAGTGTAACAGGTAGTCAAATTAGATTTGACATTTATGCCCCTAGAACACCTGATGGTGCTCCTTGCATGTTGGGCCTCTGTATGTGGCCAGGCTGTGGAAAAGTCTCCCACATGTGGTATTGCCGTAATCAGGAGGAGTAGGAGAATCTATTTTGGGGTGTAATTTTTGATATGTACATGCTATGTGTTAGAAATATTGTATAAATAGACAACTTTATGAAAAAAATGTGTTTTCATTTTCTTTCCACATTTGCCAAAAACTTGTAGAAAAAAATTACACGTTCAAAAGACTCATTATGCCTTATAGATTATAAATTGGGGTGTTTTCTTTCCAAAATGGAGACATTTTTGGGGAGTTTCTATTGTCCTGGTGCCCAGGGCCTTCAAAAGTGCAAGAGGTGGTCAAAAAATTATATGTGTAATTTATGCTCCTAGAACACCTGATGGTGCTCCCTGCATGTTGGACCTCTGTAGGTGGCCACGCTGTGTAAAAGTCTCACACATGTGGAATCGCCATACTCAGGAGGAGTAGTAGAATGTGTTTTGGGGTGTAATTTGTGATATGCATATGCTGTGTGTGAGAAATAACCTGCTAATTATGACAATTTTGTGAAAAAAAAAAATCTTGATTTTGCAAAGAATTGTGGGAAAAAATTACAACTTCAAAAAACTCACCATGCCTCTTACTAAATACCTTGAAATGTCTACTTTCCAAAAAGGGGTAAAAGGGATCTCAAGAAATGAGATAGGCCGTGTAGCAGTATAAATTTTGGCCAAAATTTATGAAGAAAAATTACTAATTAGCAAAATTTTGTAACGGAAACTAAGAAAAATGCATTTTTTTTTTTTACAGAATTTTCGGTCTTTTTTTCTTTTTTCTTTTATAGCGCAAAAAAAAAAAAAAAACCCAGTGGTGATTAAATACCACCAAAAGAAAGCTATATTTGTGTGAAGAAAAGGACAAAAATTTCATATGAGTACAGTGTTGCATGACTGAGGAAATTGTCATTCAAAATGTGAGAGCACCGAAAGCTGAAAATTGGTCTGGTTAGGAAGGGGGTTTCAGTGCCCAGTGAGCAAGTGGTTAATAATCATTTGGTCCTTATTCAAATTTCAGAGCAAACAACTCCCTCTTATCTGATGTTACATTTGGTTTTAGTTGTTGCCTCCAATGTTATTGTTGGTACAAATATACAGGATATGGTGTATTATGTTTCTGCGATCTGAGAAAATAAATGAGGCCACCCACTGTTTATAGATGAACTATCTCTTGCTTAGCCTCTTGTCCTTCTGCTGGTTAGAAAAAAAGAATGGTTTCCTCTCTTAGGCAGGCCATATGCTGTAGATGAATTAACTTTCTTTCCTTCCACCATAGGTTTTCTACGCCATCTACTTTTTTTTTTTTACATACTTTCATCAAAGTAGTTCAGTGTCCTACCCTGGGGAGGGGATTTTTTTTTACACTGTGATTGCTGTTAGTGATGATCACTGTAACAGCAATCATTTGAACTGTCATGAATGGGTTTCATTCATAACAGCTTACCAATCATTAGATATGGTGGCTGCATTTGTTTCTTTTTCTAACCTTTTTCTCTCTGTTTTTACCTGGTGATCTGGCCAGTAACACACCTCCTGTATTAGAGCGCTCCAACTCTGGATGAAGGAGCACAGGAGCACCTTTGGACAGCAGCATTGTCAGTCTGCTGGGAGAGGAGTATTAGATTTGCCAACAAAATTAGATACACTAAACAAATTGAAGCCAACCCCCAGCTCACGCTTTTTAGGCAGTTACAGCAAACATTTTTCATTTTTATTTTTTGGGATAAAGTTTTTGCATGAATAAATAAAAGCCATCACATCTAAGAATCCGTAAGCTGCAATATAATACATGTCTGTTTCTGGGTTTAATACCGCTTTGAGCTACTGTATTGGAAATGCCTCTTTGTTAAAGAAAGATTGGTTGCTAACAAGTTATGTGAAATAAAAGCTGTTGCAAACCAAGCTTAACTGGACATTTTGTGTCTATAATAGACCAGGGTGAAGGGTGAGAGCAAGCAGAGAACAAAGAAGGTTCTCAGCACCACTATGGGCTGTAGTTTGGAGTAGAGTAGTTAGCCTGCCAATGGGGCACCAGTGCAATGGCGTGCATAGATTCGTTTCCCCTTCTCCTGCCCCAGTGTTGCAGAGGACCCTGGAGGCAAATGTTTGCAGCGACCAGTATGAGGAGAGGCCTCTCAAAGTAAATGTTTTCCCCACAACACTGAAGCTGTGTAGAAGTGAGCCCTGATTTCTGACCTCCCTTATCTGCCTGCATAGGTGTGCGCAGCCTATTGCATTAGGGTGTGCACCCCAAAGCTCAAACATATATGTGTGTGCATGTGTATATATACGAAAGGTGTCAGTAGAGCAGTGAATGGTGTCATAAGGGCAGATATTGGTGGTGTCAGTAGGGCAGTTACAATATTATTTTAATTGTTTTTTACATTTTTTTAGGAGAAAAAAATAGATTTTTTTTTAATTTGGTGAAATATCAGGGGACTAAACATTGGAAATATGGCACACCCTGTGCACACACCTATGCAGGAGCGATTGGTACAGATCACTCACTGTGTTCATTCATTCATCCACCCTGAATCGTCCCCCGCAGCAGCAGATGGGAGAGGAGCTGAGGGAAGCTGGCAGCACTGAATGGGGAAACAGGAGCAGGGGGAAACGGCCCGCACAGGGTGATTAGGGTGTGCCCAGGCACACCTGGCACACCTTGTGTGCACGCCTATGTCTGCCTGATAAGGGAGGTAGTACTCCAGGGGAGACTGACTTAAAGCGGTATTAAACCCAACATCGCAAAAGTTCAAGCCCGATTTTGCCCATTTTGAAGACTTATATGCAGGTTATTGGTCAGAAAAAGGGTATGGGGGCCCCGGTACCGCCCTGGGGTATCAATGCAATTTTTTTTTTCATAGATCATTTTTACAGGAGCAGTGATTTTAATGATGCTTAAAGTGAAACAATAAAAAATGAAAAATACCTTTAAATATAGTGCCTGGGGGGGGTCCCCTTAGTCTGCCTGTAAAGTGACGCATCTGTATCATGTACAGAACCTACTGCAGCAAAACTGACATTTATAAAGAAAAAAAATTACATTTAAATTTCCGGCAATACAAAAATGTTTAAAAAAATGGTGTGCCCCCCCCCCCAATCCATTCCAGGCCCTTTGAGATTAGATACAAAAAAGAACGGTTTCCTCTATGGGACTTTGAAAGGCAGAAACTCCTTGACAATCAAGTTATATTGAAAATATATTTATATTTTTAGTAGAAAAGTTAAAAATGAGAGTGTAACATTAATGAAAAACAAATTTGGATGGATACATATCACAGGTGTAATATCAAAAGAAACGTGTATATACAAACAACCACTTGGCTCTGTCAAGTAGCAAACTAAGACAGAGGATGTCCGATGCGTTTCAAGTTTAGTAGCGGTAAACCTCTTCTTCAGGGGATAGTGGTTCAATAATTGGTTGTCTACAATTAATAGAAAGCAAAAAAGCAGTAAGCATTAAAATAAATATATATATATAGGTAGATTTTACAGTAAACATATTGTAATATTTTAGTATAAATTCTGACCATGTATTTCTTGAGAGTCACCAATATTGCATCCAATTTAAAAACAGGGAGAAAGTCTGCTGCCATATGTCAACCAGATTGAAGAAAGCCAATGAGGGAGGAGGGCACGGCAGGCCCAGACTCAGGATCAAACAGAGGGCACTTTGCGTCCACCCAGCCCCACAGATGCCACAGCTGGGGCAGAAAACACCTCAAACTTCTAGGGTCTAAACAAGAGAGAAAGGGAAAAGAGAGTGGGAGAGAGCCTATTTGTTGCAAAGTGTGTGCAGGTATTGTAGTAGAACTATATACATTAATATATAAAAAGACTGATCATCTGATTAGTGCACACACCTTAGGGCAAGCTAGTATGTTGATAACGAGCAGACAAGAAAAGAAATGTATACAAGATCGAACAGGACCCATCGAACATCTATAAAGTAATTAATAATTATTAATATAAACTGCAGAGTGTAGTGTGCAGGAAAATTGTAAATATAGAGAGCAGTAATGCACATCCATAAGTAGAGGATAGCATATAGCTCAAAAGAGCCTTGCAGAGTTGGTGTAGAAAAGATCACAGGCAACAACTAGTTTTTTGTGGGATAGCAGATAAGCGGTGTTAAGCCTCGTACACACGATCGGATTTTCCGCCGACAAAGCCTCAGACTTTTGTCCGAAGGGCGTTGGCCAAAGACTTGTCTTGCATACAAATGGCACACAATTGTCTGCCAACAAACACGAACGTAGTGATGTAATAGACGTACTATGAGCCGATAAAGAAGAAGTTCAATTGTCAGGCGCCACCCTTTGGGCTCCTTCTGCTAATTTCCTGTTAGTAGAAGTTAGGTAAGTGTTGATTTGCGCTTTTCATTGCACGCTTTTCATTTTTCACTTTTCAGTTCGTTTCTGAACAGATGTTCGTCAACCAGACATGAATCGGTGGAGTCATTTATTATTGGCCTTGGAGTTATTGCTTTGACCCAAGTCCAGGAACAGGAGGAGGAGGATTTCTTGGACCAAAAATTGGTTGCATTATTAATTGCTTTATTAATCATGACCAATTATGTCATATGCCTTTGCTGTGGGAGCTCCAGGAGAATAATCCGGATGATTTTCAGAATTATCACCGGATGAAGAACCCCTGCTTTCACCAACTCTTGTCATTTTTTACCCCCTATATTAGGAAACAGGACACATACATGAGGCTTTTATTTTATTTTTTGGTTGAATAATGATTTGATTTGGTATATTTTCTATATTTTTGGATGCATAGAATGCACTTTTTGGTTTAGTTCTATTGGCAGATAGCATGTCTAATTTTATTTGTTTTCTTTTTAATGCACAATAAAAAAATTGTAGAGAATAATACTTGGCTATGTGTTTTACTTCAAATGACAGTTTGGGAGTAGGCAGTTACATTTAAAAAAATACAATGTAAAGTTAACAAGGAACACCAATATAGTTGTATCTTTGATCTTAAAAACCACGGGATAATGGTGTTGTGGTAACTTGCCCCAAAAACAAAAAACAAAAAAGAAAACAAGCATAATAATATTATTCTTGATATTACTAGAAAAGAAAAGCCTTTTAAAATACGTTTGGCAGAACTCCATCAGTATCACCAGCAAAGCAGATTCATTATTATCCCTTTAAAGAAGAAGAGAATGTGCGCTGCATTTAGAGATTTCATAACTTGCCATGTCACAAATGTTAATTCTCCATTACGAACCGCTTTTGGCTCGTCCTTGCTTCTGAGCATGCATGTTTGTACTTTGGACTTTTGTCCGACAGACCGTTGTCCGCGGAAAATTTTAAAGCCTGCCATCCAACATTTGTTTGTGGAAAATCAGACAACAGTTGTCCGATGGAGCGTACAAATGGTCGGATTTTCCGCCAACAGCCTGTCATCACACAATTCCCATCGGAAAATCCGATTGTGTGTACGAGGCTTTAGACTGAGATGCCATTAAAGTTCATGCGCATGTAAAGTCAGGTGTTACAATACTTTTGGTAATATAGTATACACACTTCCATTTCAGATCTGTTTATTTTTTTTTTTTAAATAAGGATATCCTGAATATCAATGACTGCTTCTATACAGTCCTATTGCATCCTAATACCAAGGCCCCATTTACTCAGATTCAAGAGCTAGATTCAAGGTTATTTTCACAGCATTTCTGCCTTTTCAAAATAAACTGATGACTTGGATTGATGTTCCTAACTGTAGCCCGGTCCAGCCACAGCCGCTGGGACTGGGATGTGACACTTGACATAGCTGTCACCTCTCCCTGTCTGCAATTGAAGGGAGGTGCAGCCATTAGAAGAGAGAGGAGAGGTGGACTCCAGTCTGGCAGCTGTACAAGAATATCCTCATGCACGGAGTTATTAACAGGGAAGATACTGTTTATATGTGAGAGTGACTGGAGACAAGAGAGAGTCAGCCAGAGGACACAGGCACTGTCATAGGACTGCAATTGCAGCCACAACCACCGGTTGAGAGCCCTGTCCACTGCACAATATACAGATGAATTTGTGAATGGCTGCAAGACAGCCTGGGATCTGTTAGGTAGCCCATACACGAGTCAGTTTTTTTTTTTATTTAAACAGCGGGTTAAATGAAAAAAAAAAACAGACATGATTTCCCCATCCACACACTCAATGTGGATTGAGGGAATCCTCCCCGCTGTATTGTATTCTGGCAGCGGGGAGACTTTCCTACTATCACAATACATTGATCAGCACTGCCAGCTATTGCCAGCAGCACTGATCGAGCAGCAAAAATTGGACAGGGCGGTTGTACAGAAGTCCACTGGTATACCAACTTCTGTACAATCTCCCTCCCATACATGGATTGAAATTTGGCCAGTCTCTGCTGAACTGGCCAAATTTCGATCCATGTATGGCCAGCTTTAAAGACAGCTGGGGGCCTACTGAAACTGTGGGGGATGTAGAGAGATAGATGTACAGATATAGGGAGACAGCCTCTATTAAGTGGATTGTGTCAGAGAGTGTGGAATTGCTGGAAGGAACATTGTGATCATGGACCCATACATCAGCTGCTCCTTTGAGGGTAAGTGCTACATGTGGAGTAAAGAGCAATGGCTACTACATGCCCAGGAGCCACCATAGATCTCTCTTCAACTGCCCAGTGGTGCAGAGATCAAAATACCCAATCAGGCCTGAGCATAGTTTTGGATGTTCCTGGAGTCGCCTGGGAAGAACAAATCCTTTAGACGGTAATTGCCCTAGTTCCAGAACAATGGGTGTCCGTGTTGGACTTTAAAACCTAAGTTCACCTTTTGGGAAAAAATAATAAATGCACATATTTCTGCAGAAAAAAAAAAGTGCACTTATTATTTTTTGCTGCAGTAAACCACGGGTGCTATGCCAGTCTCCTGCAGACTCTAACTACAGCTGTCTGCTGTACCTCCCATATGGATAGTCAGTTACTGAAAATCAAGAATCAGGAAACTACGAGAGCGCTCACCAGCACCCTCACGGTTAATTGAGAACTACAAGCTGTCTGCCACAATGGCAGACAGTAGTTGTAGTTCATTCAGTCACAGAAGTCTATGAATGATGCAGCTGTGGGAGCTATTTTTAAATTGTGACAGTGGGTGCAGGGAGAAGAAGCCCTGCCTGCTGTCACAGGGGGAGGATCGGGAGGGTGCTTGGGGTAGGAGGACTGCTGGAGCACTTTATGTAACTCCCAGAGCAACAATGGCCCTACTATTGGTCTGGTTGAAAAAAAGACACAAGTCCATCTAGTTCAACCAATAAAAAGGTGGGGGGGGGGGATTTACAATCCTATAAACATAACCCCATACCCACAGTTGATCCAGAGGAAGGCAAAAAAAACTGAAATGCATGATCCAATTTGCTTCAGCAGGGGAAAAAAAACCTTCCTGATCCCCCAAGAGGCAACCAGATATTCCCTGGATCGACTTTTCCTATAAATGTTAGCATCCAGTTATATTATATACATTTAGGAAAGAATCCAGTCCTTAAAGCAATCTACTGAGCTGGACAGAACCAGCTCTTGAGGGAGTCTATTCCACATTTTCACAGCTCTTACTGAAGAAGCCTTTCCGTATTTGGAGATTAAAATTATTTTCCTCCAGATGTAAAGAGTGCTCCTTGTCCTCTGTGATGACCTTAAATTGAATAACTCAACACCAAACACCAAATTCACTATATGGACCACTTATGTATTTATACATTAGAAATGATAGAAGGGTTTGGCGCTGTTCCTATTTAGTTTCCTACCTCCATATAGGTTACTAGATTAAAATAAATTCTTAGGTGCACCGTGCATATATCAAATATTAAATACAAATTAACAATATGAATTCCCAAGTATACCGTGCATGTGTCAATTAAATATTCTGTTGCAATATTGTGCAATCATAGGTGATACATAGACATAACTTAAATGCTTACATAGTAATATTGCTAGGGAGGGAAGAAAGGGGGGGGGGGGGGAAGAAAGGGGGGGGGGGGGAGGGGGGGGGGAGGAAAGGGGGGGGGGAAAGGGAGAAGGGAGTGAGATAGGGAGGTGGGGAGGGGTGTAGGAAATCTGTTCCTAAGGAAAATTACAATAACAAAATAAAGTGCAAATGTGCTGGTGCAATCCAAAAGGCAACAGTGACAAGATAAAAGTGCAAACGTGCTTCAAAATTCTTTAGTAAGTCTCTTGTGTCATATTCTTGTGCTGTGGTGATAATCCTTCACTTATAATATCTCTTTGCTCTAAAAGTGCAGCCACTCACCAGATCACTTCACCCCTGCGGGGGTAGTAGGCAGTTACAGTTTTATCGCCACTGTACAGCGATCGCGACGAAACGCGTAGGGCGTGGCCTAATCTGTGCTTCCCAAACATCACCTCCTGTACCAGCGCTGAAGGATATTAATGACGGTTTTGACGTTTTTACCATTTCGCTTGATTTTTACCGTAAAAGTGTGAGTACCCTTTCATTTTGTGTAATAAAACTTTTTTAAAGCAATTTTACGCTATGGGCACTCCCTCTCTTTTTATATATGATATACCACGATCCTGAGCCCGCCAGCGATCGCTGTACAGTGGCGATAAAACTGTAACTGCCTACTACCCCCGCAGGGGTGAAGTGATCTGGTGAGTGGCTGCACTTTTAGAGCAAAGAGATATTATAAGTGAAGGATTATCACCACAGCACAAGAATATGACACAAGAGACTTACTAAAGAATTTTGAAGCACGTTTGCACTTTTATCTTGTCACTGTTGCCTTTTGGATTGCACCAGCACATTTGCACTTTATTTTGTTATTGTAATTTTCCTTAGGAACAGATTTCCTACACCCCTCCCCACCTCCCTATCTCACTCCCTTCTCCCTTCCCCCCCCCCCCCTTTCCTCCCCCCCCCCCTCCCCCCCCCCTTTCTTCCCTCCCTAGCAATATTACTATGTAAGCATTTAAGTTATGTCTATGTATCACCTATGATTGCACAATATTGCAACAGAATATTTAATTGACACATGCACGGTATACTTGGGAATTCATATTGTTAATTTGTATTTAATATTTGATATATGCACGGTGCACCTAAGAATTTATTTTAATCTAGTAACCTATATGGAGGTAGGAAACTAAATAGGAACAGCGCCAAACCCTTCTATCATTTCTAATATATCTCAGCTGTCCCCATTTTAGGGTGACTGCCTGTTGGGAGGCAGCAGTTCCAAACTTTACCAATTAAGTCTTTATGTCCACTGCGCGGGTTCACCATCCCTTTACTATGTATTTATACATGTTGATCATATCCCCCTTAAAGTGGTGTTCTGGCCGAAATTATACTTTTTAAATAAAAATACCCCTATAATACACAAGCTTAATGTATTCTAGTAAAGTTAGTCTGTAAACTAAGGTCTGTTTTGTTAGTTTATAGCAGTAGTTTGTTATTTTATAATCTTACAGCAGGCCGTGGCCATCTTAAGTGTGGGCATCTGAAGCCAGACTGTATTTCTTCCTGGATCTCATCCTTGCAGATCTCGCACATGCTCAGTGCAGCACAAGCAGTGTAATAGGTTTCAGGTCAGGTTTCCACAGCAACGGCAGTTTCAGAGGAAATTGTCGCCCCTTCCCAGAAGGCATTGCAAACAGGAAATGATACGATGGGCCGCGGCCAGGGAGGAGGAAGTGAAAAATGAATACAGCAGATATACAGAAGGTGCTGAGAAAAAAAATAAAAAAATATCCAATTTGTTTACAGTGCACAGTTTAGTGAGGGATGCTGAAGAGTTGTAAAAGTGGGTGGAACTCCACTTTAACCACTTAAAGACCGCCCACCGTATATATACTGTGGCAGGGCGGCTTTATTGTGTGAAACGACGTACCTGTACGTCGTTTCATGCAATAGATAGTGTGGGCATGTGTGCCGCCGGAGGAGGAGCCAATGTGCGTGCCCAGCGGACCGGATGTCTGCCGGCCACCTACGATCGCGGTACAGAGATCCCCGTTCCGACAGGGGACAACATGGAGATCTGCTGTTCCTAGTGATCAGGAACAGCAATCTCTGTGTTGTTGCTGTCAGCACTTCCCCACACAGTTAGAAACACACTAAGGAAACACAGTTAACCCTTTGATCGCCCCTGTAGTTAACCCCTTCCCTGCCAGTGCCATTTATACAGTAATCAGTGCATTTTTTAGCACTGATCACTGTATTGGTATAACTGATCCCCAAAAAGTGTCACTTAGGGTCAGATTTGTCCGCCGGAATGTCAGAGTCCCACTAAAAGTCACAGATCGCTGCTATTGCCAGTAAAAATAATAAATCTATCCCATAGTTTATAGATGCTATAACTTTCGTGCAAACCAATCAATATATGCTTATTGCGTTTTTTTGGGGTTTTTTTACCAAAAATATGTAGAATACATATTGGCCTAAACTGATGAATACATTTTTTTAATATATATTTTTTTGGATATGTATTATAGCAGAAAGTAAAAAAAATTTTTTTTTTTTTTTTTCAAAGTTGTTAGTCTTTTTTTGTTTATAGCCGAAAAAATAAAAACCACAGGAGGTGATCAATTACCACCAAAAGAAAGCTCTTTATGTGGGGAAAAAAGGACATCAATTTTATTTGGGTACAGCGCAATTGTCAGATAAAGTAACGCAGTGCCGTATCACAAAAAATGGCCTGACATTAAGGGGGTAAATGCTTTCAGGGCTGTAGTGGTTAAGCTCCTCTTCTCAAGAGAGAATAAATTCAGTTCCTCTAATCTTTCCTTATAGCTGAGTTCCTCCATGCCTCTTATCAGTTTGGTTGTCCTTGCCTACAGTTTCTCCAGGTCCCGATATTATTTTTGTGAACTAGTGCCCAAAACTGAACTGCATATTCCATATAAGTTCTTACTAATGATTTATACAGAGGTAAAATTATGTCTCTCTCTCTGGAGTCCATACCTCTGTTAATACAAGAAAGGATTTTGCTCACTTTGGAAACCGCTGCTTGGCATTGCATGCCATTATTAAGCTTAAGATCTACCAGAACACACAGATCCTTCTCCACCATTGATTCCCCCAGTTGTACTCCCCTAGTATGTATGATGCATGTATATTCTTATTTCTTAGCCCCCAAGTGCATAACTTTACATTTATCAACATTAACTCTCATTTGCCACATAGTTGCAGAATTAAACCGTGCATTGAGGTTGGAGGATTCATGGCAAAGTGGCAGAAGGGTTTTCCAGCATACACTGGGTTTGGTTACTGAAAATTGAGGACCTTTTGCGGGACCAGCTGGTACTCGCCAGTGATAAAGGCTTTAAAGAGTGGCTGGAACAGGCCATGCATGCCCAGGACAAACGGGACATTTCTAAGGCCCAGAAAAAGCAGAGGATCAACAAGAGCCTAAGAGGACTTACTTCAGAACTTGAAACTCAGTCAGGAAGATTACGCAGTTTATGACTGCTTAACCATCCATTAATATATGTTCGAGAGGACAGAGAAGGCCTCCAACCTCATTTATCAGTTTAAGTATACTTATCCAAGGGAGGGGGATAAGTTGTTTGAATACATGTAATGCCTTGACAAGATTTTGCATCAGCTGTTGCTGAAAAAAGGCATAGACCCAGGACGGTGGATAAAGTTTGGGCACAAGAGGTTTTAAGAGGAGCTCAGCCCTTAGACCCCATCATAATTTAATTGAAAACTAAAGGAAATGGTGGAATTTTGAGATACCCTAAATTAATCAGAACCATATGGGAAGAGGAAGCCATGTTGGAGGACAAAAATAAGAGTCTGGGGTCAGAGTCTACTGTGGAAGTCAAGGTAGCTAATGTAGTCAGTGGCAACTGAGGTAGACCTTCTGAAGGCCCAGGTAGCTTTAGATAATGAAAATAAGGAATCTGCTGATAACAAAGACCTTATCATCGTCTTGAAAGAGTGTTCCCAGTCACAATCAGCCTTTGACCCCTAGGGCTGTTCCTAAATTCAATAAGTCAAGTGATTTGTTTTAATAGTGCAAGAGTGAGACCTTCCTTAGGCAACTGCACAAGCCCGCCAATGTTTGAAAGCCAGTGCCAGAAGCTGGTGGGAAATTTGAAAGAGCCCCAGTGAGGGTTCCACCTATGAGATTCAGCCCTAACTCTAAAGAAGCAAAGAAACACCATGGAGGCCTAAAGTCTCGTGTAAGGCTCCACCTGCTGATAGACAAATTCACTTTCTTTGACCTCGGGTATTCCACCCAAGGAAGACCATGCATACCAATCTCTTCAGTCAAGACATTGGCTAAGACATCAAGTTAAGAGGGCAATCCAAACACAGACCGCTGGATCCGCAGCCCCAGCTTCTTCAAGTGCTTCCATTTAGCTTTCACAATGTCAATGACTCAACAGCAAGATTATGGGTGCGTATGCTGATAGGACAAGTGAATCCTGCTAGCCCCCATCTTGACAACTGATTTGGTGGGGGGAGCTCAAGATTAGATCCCAGTAAAGGAGTTTTACCCGATGAACACCCCGATCACATTTGAGTGGCAGTAGCGAGCCCATGCTCAACTCTTGAGATGGTGGGAAATATTCTCCAAGAATGATTTCAATGTGGGGTATAGGAGGAGTGCCTAGGACCAAATTCGCCTTCAGGAAGACGAGCCTTTTAGGAAAAGATCTTGACAGATTCCACTGGGTGATTTGGAAGACAGTGCAGTTGACTGAGCCTAAAGTGGATGGGAATCATCAGAGAGTCATTGAGTCCTTATGCCTCTTTCATAGTTGTGGTCCAGAAGAATTGTTAACTGAGAATGTGCCTTGACTACTGAATCCTCAAGAGGGGGACTACTCCTGATTAATACACCACCATGCAGATAGAAGATGCCCTGCAATGCCTGTCATGTGCAGTGTGTTGGACCTAAAGAGTGGGTGTTAACAGATTATATGCACCCACAATATCAAGAGAAGACTGCCTTTATCTACCCAATGAGGTTCTGCAAATTTGACAGATTACCCCAAGGTCTGTCGGAAGCCCCTGTGACCTTTCAGCAACTTATGGAGTGGTGGGAGAGGAAGATATGAACCTGAGCTATGTGCTGGTGTACATGGACAGCATGATTGCCTTAGGCAGAACCCTTGTAGAGCATAAAGGGTACCTGGAGAAGGTCTTGAAGAGACTCCACGAAGAAGAGTTGAAGTTGTCCCTTGAAATCTGTCACCTATCCTGGACACATCATCTCTGCTGATGGAGTGGCCACGGACTCCAAAAAAATTGGAAGCTGTCCTGTCACCTCCTGGCCAAGGCCTCACAACGAGAATGAATTAAGGTCACTCTTGAGGTTTTGTTCTATTACCAAAGGTTTGTGGAGGTATTCACCAAAATAGTCCAGCCCCTCAATTAACTGCTCAGAAGCGAAGATGAGGGAGACTAATCAGGATTGTCAGCATAGTCAGCACAGTATTGGGGAGCAGTGCTATGGATAGAAGTTATCAGGGAATAGAACTGCAGTAGGGAGGAGGTTCAGATTGACCAAGAGCATGGATTTGTGGTGAATCCTAGGGCTTGGAAATTCATGGTTTCAGTAAATTTATGCTCCAATTAGCCCAGCCACAATGCACTGTATGACTGTGGAACAATGACCAGCAGTCTTCAGCTGTCCATACACTAAGTGAATTTTGGCTGTTTTTTGATGAACTGGATGAAATTCATTGCATGGGTGGTCCTGTCCGCACCCTCCCATCCCACATCCCTTGATTGAAAATTTGAAGGAGCCGGTGGAAAATTGTCGGCATCCAATTAGATTCAGCTGCTGTTCAGGTATTCTGTAGAAGGAAGAATCGGTTGATGGAGAAATTGGATAGATTTTTCTTTGTTCAGCTCTATGTTAAGCTTTATAATAGATTTTAGCTAAGTCTGCTTCGTCATTATAAAAGGGGGGGGGCGCTAATAGTAGCCAAGGCTCAGTTCACACTATGAACCGCATGTGAATTGCACAGCCGTACTGCACTCCTAATTAATTCACATGTGATTCAGCGTAGTGCGATTTAAGCCCATTCATTACGAATGGGCTCAATTTGTACCACATCACACCAAAGACATGCAGGCAGCAATTTAGGAACCTCACTGGAATCGGATCACATGGTCGTTTTATACCATGCACTGCACTTGCCACTTGTATTTGGGGTGTAATTAAGATTACACTGACACCTGTTGCGGATTGCAAGGGCAGTGCAATTTGAATGCGGTGCGGAAAACGCGCAGGGATCATCGCGTTTCTCATACCACATAAGTATGAACCTAGCCTAAAGGAATTGAGAATGTTCATTGTTCACACAATACATTTTATGAAGATTAATTTCAATTAGCAAATCATGTGAAAAGAAAATCCTTGTTAACTGAAAGTGGTATTGGACCAAAAAGCAAACATTTGTTATATAGCAGCTTACCAATTCTTAGCTGTAATGGCTGCATTTGGGGTGTTTTTAGTCTTTCCTTCTTCTATTTTCATCTGGTGATCCAGCTGGTAAGTCTGATGTTTTTCCAAAGAACAAGCTCTCTAGCAGAATCTATCAGTTACAGAGATAGGACAAACCATTTAACAATAGCAGGGGTGCTTACAAAGATCAGCTTTTATTTATTTATGTAAAACCCCTAACCCAACAGAAAATAAAAACAGTTTGCTGTAACCGCTTATAAGGTATTAGCTGGAGTTTGGCTACAATTTGTTAGTGTATTTAAATCTATTAGTGCATCTAACAATCCCCACCCCCTAGACTGGCAATGCTGCTGTCCAAAGGTGCCCCTTGTGCTGTGTGGTGGCACTCTAATGCAGGAGGTGT